>NW_022196900.1:97835612-97835917 GCF_008632895.1 Mastomys coucha
AAAAAAAAAAAAAAAAAAAAAAAAGTACTTCTAGACTAGAGAAACAGACATCTCAGTGGTATAAGAATAACAGATAGGAGGAAAGGGTAGATTATTGAATCTTAGACTGAAGAACATTAACAAGCTAAATGGTTTTACGTTTGGTATGGATTTTTTATGTTACTACAGATTAAGGTTATATATTGTTACAGCATACTATGCATGCATGTTTCAGTTCTTGTTTAAACTATTGTACCTAAGTTGTTTAGGATTTACAAATTTTTTTTTTTTTTTTTTTTTTTTTTTTTTTTTTTTTTTTTTTTTTT
>NW_022196900.1:97836092-97851946 GCF_008632895.1 Mastomys coucha
TTTATAATAGTAAATAAATATTAAAAAAAAAAAAAGATGTTTTATGTTGGTAATGCAAGTTACGATAGAAACTGATTTAGGTATAGAACTCTGAACCTTCCAGGATAGGATAGATGATAGAATACTTTCTCCAAGGTTACCAGATACATATGGATTGGGCATCGTAAGTGTAATCTTTCCTGATAGCTTTCATAATTGTTATTATTGCTTATAATTTATTATTGTAAAGGAAAGAGCCTTTTATTGGACTAACAGGGGAAAATGTAGAGACAGTCCCTTGTGTGCTACATGGCAGCATCACCTGTCAATAAAAAGCTGAGGCAGGAAACAGAAGGCGGGACATCTGGCAGAGAGAGAGGGATTTCTGGGAAGAGGTGAGAGAGATTCATCCCAAACTCTGAGGAGAGGTAACCAGCCACATGGCACACATAGACTAAGTAAATGGGTTATTATAAGCTAGTCAGGAAGCAAGCCCAAGCTTATGGCCTGGGCATTTATTCATAAATACTAAGCTTCAGAGTTGTGATTTTGTGAACTGGGGCACAAGTGGAAAAGTCCATACCCAGTGGTTAGGACAGGACCAGTGTGACTCCCAACACACATGTCATGGATCTCAAAATCACCTGTGCGGTGGTGTGAATGAGAATGTCTCCTGTAGGCTCAGAGTTAGTGATGTCCTTAGCATAGGCTTAGGAGGCGTGGCCTGTTTGAGAAGGTGCGTCACTGGGTGTGGGCTTTCAGGATTTTGTTTGTTTGTTTGTTGTTGTTGTTTGTTTGTTTTGTTTTTTGAGAGACAGGGTTTCTCTGTTTAGCCCTGGCTGTCCTAGAACTCAGGACTTTAGTTCTATATCTAAATCTGCCTGCCTCTGCCTCCCAAATGCTGGGATTAAAGGCATGCCACCACCACCCGGCTTTTCTTTTTCTTTTTTAAGGATTTATTTATTTATTTTATGCATATGAGTACACTGTAGCTGTACAGATGGCTGTGAGCCTTCATCTGTTGTTGGGAACTGACTTTAGGACCTCGGCTCTCTCTAATCAGTTCCACACACTCCAGTAGACCCAGGTCACTCAGTCCCTGCTCACCCCAGCCCAAAGATTTATTTATTTATTATATGTAAGTACACTGTAGCTGTCTTCAGACACCCCAGAAGAGGGCATCAGATCTCATTACCGATGGTTGTGAGCCACCATGGGGTTGCTGGGATTTGAACTCAGGATCTTTGGAAGAGCAGTTGGTGCTCTTACCTGCTGAGCCATCTCACCAGCCCCCAGATTTTTCTTCTTGTCTCTTTTTTCTCAAACATTCAACAAACCAGCAACAGCAGCTACAGGAGCAGGAACCAGGAAGAGGAAAAGCCGTGCCGGTGCCACTTCCTCCTCCTATTCCTCCTTCTCCTCCTCCTCCTCTTCTTTCAGAGCCCCCTCTTCCAGGGCTCTGGCATTTGTACCCTCTCTAGAGTCCTCAGAATTAAACTATCTGCAGCTGGCAGAACCACACCCCTGCTAGAGCACCCAGAAGGCTGCAGTGGACAATCTGAAGCAGCCCCATATTCCACACCCAGGATTAAAACAAAAACATGTTCAGGGCAGTGGTGGCACATGCCTTTAATCCCAGCACTTGTGAGGCAGAGGCAGGCAGATTTCTGAGTTCGAGATGAGCCTGGCCTACAGAGTGAGTTACAGGACAGCCAGGGGTATACAGAAAAACCCCATCTAGAAAAACAGAAACAAACAAAACAAAAACAAAAAAAAGGAAGAAAGAAAGAGAGAGAAAGAAAACAAAACACGTTTACAAAACATAAGTGAGTTTTTAAAGAAACTAAAATTCTCACTACAAAGTAGTAATTTTTAAGTTGAAAAACATGGGCGGAGGATGAGTGCGTAACAGTTTCCTCCAAGATTAAAACATTCCATCCTGTGAGGAAGCTCTTTACATGGGAAGGTAAAAAACTCAAAATAGCTTCAGGAAGTCTCTGAAATTGACCAGATTCACTAGGCCCCTCCCAGTCAGAGTAAGGAGAAAGAAAAAAAAAAAAAAAGCAGAGGTTTTCTCTCAGAGAGAAGGAAGCTGAGCCGCAAAGACTCTGAGACCTGCTGCTGGGAAGAAACAGCTTGTGGGCTGTCACCCATGCTGGGGTGGACCTTGCTGATGCAGGTGTCTTGGGTCATTTCTCCTGTAACTCCTCACCCCGACTCCTGTAAGTAACTCCAATAAGTCACTGGTCCGACAAACAGGCTTTGGTCTGTCGTGGGCTCCCGATCTGGGGTGACTAGACAGTATATTGCATCTCTCTAGGAAAAGTTCTGTCACACAACAGGATATAGCTCAGGTAGTGCTTGTCGAGCATGCATGAAAACCTGGGTTCAACCCCCTGCATCTCACACACCGGAAGTAGGCAGGTACACCTGTAATGTAGGTACTCGAGGTAGAGGCCGGAGTGTTGCAAGTTCAAGGTCGTTCCTGGTAACAAGTTCCAGCCCAGCCTGGGCTAAAGATCCTGTTGAGAAACAATTAAGGGGCTGGAGAGATGGCTCAGCGGTATAAGAGCAGTGAGTGCCCTACCGAAGGTCATGAGTTCAAATTCCAGCAGCCACATGGTGGTTCACAGCCATCTGTAGTGAGATCTGATGCCCTCTTCAGGTGTGTCTGAAGACAGCTACAGTGTACTTAGCTATAATAATAAAATAAATCTTAAAAGAAAAGAGAGAGAAAACAATTAAAATGCCAGGCGGAGCTGGGCGGTGGTGGCGCACGCCTATAGTCCCAGCACCTGGGAGGCAGATCTGAGTTCGAGGCCAGCCTGATCTACAGAGTGAGCTCCAGGACAGCCAGGGCTATACAGATGAACCCTGTCTCAGAAAAACCAAAAAACAAAAAGCAAAACAAAACAACAAAAACAAAACAAAATGCCAGGCGGTGGTGGCACAGAGGCAGATTTCTGAGTTCGAGGCCAGCCTGGTCTACAGAGTGAGTTCCAGGACAGCCAGGGCTACACAAAGAAACTCTGTCTTGAAAAACAAAAACAAAAATAAATAAAGGAAAATAACAACAACAACACAACCCCAGCCGGTTCCAATAACAACACCCTGTGGCTTCTCTGAGAATCAGTCCAGTTTTTAGTCTTCAGGCAGCACAATGCCCCACGAATCGTGTCCCTTGTTGGATCCTCCTGCCTTCCCTCTGTCTTCCTTCTCCCCTCCTCTCCTTTTCTCCCTCTTTCCCATCCTCCCCACTTCTCCTGTCCTTCACCCGCTTGTGTGTTCTCTGGGTAGAGGACTAAATTCTTAATCTCGGGGCTTTGTGGCTCCCCTTGCTGGGCACACAGAGAAGTGCAGGCGCTCCAGACTGTCGGGAGAACTGGCATCCGTGGAGGCAGTGGGGATTTTCCTGAAGAAAAGCCAGGGAGAGGGTGTGAATTGGAAAGACTGCTTTGAGAACAGCTCGCTGCATCTGCTGGGCTGGGCCCAAGCCTCCCCATGAGTCAGCGTCTGCCACCCTCCTTGGCGCGCACCCAGCAGAAAGGGGTCCGGTTGTCCCCACAGAGATGTTGTTTACAGGACTAACCACTGACTGTCAAAATAGGAGAAATCTCCAGATGCTTGTCGATGCTAAAGTGACAATTATGGTGTCACAGCAAAACACAGAGATAAGAATAAAATGCAGCAATGTGTGAGGATGTAGATGGGCCACAAGAGAACTCCGATAACAGGGAGGCATTCAGGAGTCTGAGAAACTGTTTGAGCGACACCCAAGACCCTGTCTCAAAAAGAAAACAAATAGGACCTGAGAGGCAGCTCCGTAGTCAAGAGCACCAGACGCTCTTGCAGAAGCCCTGGGTTCAATTCCCAGCATCCACATGGCAGCCTACAACTGTGTGTAATTCCAGTCCCAGAAAGTCTGATGCCCTCTTCTGGCTGCTCTGAGCACTTCATGCACATGATACACATACATGCAGGCAAAACAAAACAAAACAAAACAAAACTTTGAAAATAAAGTAGGGCTGCAGAGATGGCTCAGCCATTAAGAGCACTGACTGTGCTTCCAAAGGTCCTGAGTTCAATTCCATAGCAACCACATGGTAGCTCACAACCATCCATAATGAGATCTGACACCCTCTTCTGGAGTGTCTGAAGACAGCTACAGTGTATTCACATATAATAATAAATAAATTTAAAAAAAAAAATGTAGAGCTGGCGCTCAGCGGGTAAGAGCACTGACTGCTCTTCCGAAGGTCCTGAGTTCGGATCCCAGCAACCACATGGTGGCTCACAACCACCTGTAATGAGATCAGGTGCCCTCTTCTGGTGTGTCTGAAGACAGCTGCAGTAAATTACACCAGAGCAAGAGGGCCGGAGCGAGCAGGGCCGGCCTAGGTCCTGAGTTCAACAGCAACCACACCCATGAATGGCTCACGGCCATCTGTTCAGCTACAGTGTACTCATACACATAAACTAAATTAAAAAAAAAGTAAAACCAATTCCTAATTGTTACTAAAGGCCATGGGCTGAATGTTTTGTACCTTTGTACCTGTGGCGTTCCAGGGGGGTGGAGGCAGCTGGGAGGAAGTTATCAATAATTGTTAATCAATTACTGTTATCAATAATTCATTGGTGACATGTCCTGAAGGAGATCATGGTGACTCTGGTTCCTTCCCTTTTCTTATGCTTGCCAGCTGCCAAGAGGCAAACCTCTAGGGAGCCAGTTCTCTCTTGCTCAAGATTGCTTTTTGCTGTTTGTTTGTTTGTTTGTTTGTTTGTTTAATACAGGGTTTCTCTGTGTAGCCCTGGCTGTCCTGGAACTTACTATGTAGACCAGGCTGGCCTCGAACTCAGAGATTCACCTGCCTCTGCTTCCTGAGTACTGGGATTAAAGGTGTGTGCCACTACTGCCTGGCTTCATTTTTACTCCTATTTATGAACATGTGTGCAGGTGCCACAGAGGCCAGATGGGGGCATCATATCTTCTGGAGCCAGAGTTACAGGGAGTCATGGGCCACCTGGAACTGAGAGGTTAAAATTTTCAAATTGTACTGTGGGAACTTAGCCATTAGTTGAACTCAGTGGGAGATCGGCTCCCAGAACCTAAAAACAATGGGAGGCCAGTTCCCAAGAACCCAGAAACAAGGGAACCAAGATAACTTGGCGGGAGAACTCAGAAACAACCTGGCCCAAAACAATTGCCAGGTGACTAGCCCGCCCCTGGACCCTAGCACGAGCCAGCACCAATCAGAAACCACCCCGTACCTTCCCCTTACCCCAGTCTTCCCTTTTGCCCTAGCAACTGCACAGGAATAAAAAGCTGCCTAAGACCTTGCTCGGGGCCAGACTCCTCTACCCCTGCAAGGGATATGAGTCTCGCCCCAGCTAGCTGGAATAAAAAGCCTCTTGCAGATTGCATCAAGTCTGCGTCTTGGTGGTGTGTGGGGTCGTCGCTCCCGGGGTTTGAGTGTGGGGGTCCCCCCGGGAATCTCACAGAACTGACCTAACTCAAGTCCTCTGAAAGAATGCCAAGTTCTTGGAGCTGCTGAGCCGCCTCTCTAATCCCGTGCTTATTTCATTATTACGTGTATTTTTTACGTGTACTTACTCGGAGTGTTTTTGTGTGCACATGCTGCAGCACATGTCACCAGACCTGAGGATAACCTGTGGGAGTCAGTTCTCTCCTTCTTCCACATGGAGACTGGGGATTGGATTTAAGTCATCAGGCTTGGATGTGATGTACCACTATGACCTGTTGAGCCATCTTGACCGATCTGGGGGAGGGAAACAGAGCTGGGTATGGTGACACACTCCTTTAATCCTAACCCTTGGGAAGCAGAGGTAGGTGGATCTCTTCGAGTTCCTGGTCAGCTTAGTGAGACCCTGCCTCAATAAACAAACATAAATAAATAAAGTTCCTAATTTAAAAATTAAGAGAAGCTTCCAGTTGAGGGACCTGATGCCCACAGAGCTAAAGACAACTCTCACAATAGAGCCCTTCTTACTCTGGAAGACACCTACAAGGGCTCTCTGTCAGACAACTGTCTCATTTCGGATGGACATTACCTGTTAGTCGTTGTAGACAAGAATCACTCTTTTTTTTAAAAAAGAAATTATTTAAATAATTATTCATTTATTTTTACACCCCAGATTTTATCTCTCCCTGCCCTCCAAGAATCACTTTTTTTTTTAGGTTTTTTTTTTTTTTAAGATTTATTTATTATTATACATAAGTACACTGTAGCTGACTTCAACCACACCAGAAGAGGGCGTCAGATCTCATTATGGGTGGTTGTGAGCCACCATGTGGTTCCTGGGATTTGAACTCAAGACCTTTGGAAAAGCAGTTAGTGCTCTTACCCACTGAGCCATTTCACCAGCCCCAAGAATCACTCTTTTAAAATGCTTTCTTGGGAGCTGGAGAGATGGATCCGTGGTTAAAGGTACTGACCGCTCTTCCAGAGGGCCTGGCTTTAATTCCCAGCACCCACATGGCAGCTCACAACTGTTCATCTCTCCAGCTCCAGGGGATCCGACATCCCGCCCTAGACATATATGCAAGATACATCCCAGTGCACATGGAAAACAACAATGACAACACTCAACACGTTCTGCAGAGGCAGGCAGATCCCTGAGTTCGAGGCCAGCCTGGTCTACAGAGGGAGTTCCAGGACAGCCAGGACTACACAGAGAAACCCTGTCTCAAAAAACAAAAACCTGCTTTCTGTACATTTCCCTGAGGTGGAAACTTCTAGTTTCTTTGGAAAGTTATGTCAAATATTGTTTGGGTGGGGCAAACACATAAAAAGACCTGTGATGCAGGGGCTGGTGATGGCTCAGTGGTTAAGAGCACTGACTGCTCTTCCGAAGGTCCTGAGTTCAAATCCCAGCAACCACATGGTGGCCCACAACCATCCATAATCCAACCGTCCTCTCTTGGTGTATCTGAAGACAGCTACAGTGTACTTACATATAACAATAAATAAATCTTAAAAAAAAAAAAGACCTGGGATGAAAAAAAATATAAATATGCTCTCACAGTCAGTGGGAGACAAGCACTGAGCATTGGTTTGGTTTGCTCTGCATCGTTGAGCTCAACTTGTGATAACTCTGCCATGAGACTCACCCAAGAACTGCTGGTGAGGCTCCTGTGGCAGCTTGCCGCTTCAGAGGCCTCTTCTTAGGCCAGTTGGTGAGCCTGGTGGTTTCTTCAGGATTGAACTCCAGCTGCTGGTTCATGCCTGCTGTCTGTCTGCCTACAGGAATGGTCTCCAGCTGCTGAGTTGTATTTGGTGTTTGCTACGGAACTGAACTGCTGAGAAAGAGGATCGGGCTCACCCCCAAAGAACTATTGCTAAGCAGGTCCACTTCCCCTGTATCATAATAACGTTTCTCTTCCACGACCTCTGCTGGCTGCTGGGCTAGAGGAGAGGGTGAACCCTTATTAGAAGTAGGGTGCAGCCCGGCCCTGGTGGTGCACGCCTTTATTTATTTTTTTTTAAAGATTTATTTTATTTATTTATGGTTGTACAGATGTCCATGAGCTATCATATATGTGGCTGCTGGGAATTGAATTCAGGACTTCTGCCGGCCCGCTTGCACTGGCTTGCTCCGGCGTAATTCACTGTAGCTGTCTTCAGACGCACCAGAAGAGGGCGTCAGATCTCATTACGGGTGGTTGTGAGCCACCATGTGGTTGCTGGGATCTCAACTCGGGACCTTCGGAAGAGCAGTCAGTGCTCTTACCTGCTGAGCCATCTCGCCAACCCCCTGGCACACACCTTTAATCCCAGCACTTGGGAGGCAGAGGATTTCTGAGTTCGAGGCCAGCCTGGTCTACAGAGTAAGTTCCAGGACAGCCAGGGCGACACAGAAAACCCTGGAACTCAAAAAAACAAAAACAAAAATAACAAAAACAAAAATGCAGACCTGCAGACCTTCCTAGATTTCTCCTCACAGCTTAGGCCTCAAGTGCCACCGCCCACCTCCTGATGGCTGCAGCACACAAGCTCCCTCCTTCCCCTCAGCACCACGGGTTCCCCGCTGGCTCATTTCTAGTTCATTTACTGTCTGTCATTCTCCCTGTTGGGCTGTGAAGCCTGTGAGGGCAGGAACCTCAGCTATCCTCCAGAGCTGTGACCCTGCCTGGAGAAGAACATGTGGACCCAGGCTGTGGGGACCAGAGTCACATCCAAGCCTCCATAGCCCTGAGTCGGAGCCACTCGCCTCTGCTCCCCAAGGAGCACTGTGGTGGCCCTGGGGCAAGAGTGTCCTCGAGCTGTGGAGGTGGCTGTCCTACCTGGGCTGAGCAGTCCGGGGCACCGAGAGACCGGCTTGCCTACTCTTGCCACTTTGACCTGGGTTTGAACTTGGGCTGAGTTCTTACTTCCTGTTCCCAAGGGACTCTTTCCTGCTCCAAGGTCTCCTTCTCAAGTGGCCTCCCCAGGTCATGTCTCATGACTCTTAGGAAAAGGAACAAAAGGAGTGGGTGACATGCCAGCGGGAGGGACCCTGGTCTGATACCGGCAGGGTTTGCCTTCTGTGGGGACTGTCACAAACAGCTGGGTCGGTGGAGGAAGCTGAGCCATGGAATCCTCACCTCTGAGCATCGAAAAGAACGGGGTATACAAGCACCTGCTTGGGGGGGGGTGCAGGGGGATGACCAGGATGGCCATTGCAAGACCTTGGCTGGTGTTGGCCCCTGAGCTGAGGAGGCCTAGTGGCCCAGTGCTGGTATGAGAGGAAAGCCCAGGGATCTTGAGGGGCAGGGGGCTCCAGGCTGGGTTACAGAATGGATGCTGTCACGTCCCCGTTGGTCCTCAGTTTCCTTACATGGTAACAATGTGCACTGAAGGTCAGAATAGCGGCAAGTATTGTGATGGTGGGTGCCTGGAATCCCAGCACCAAGGCTGGAGCAGGAGAATGGAGAGGTTGGGGCCAGCCTGGGCTATATACCGAGACTCTGTCTGTAAAACAAGTGTGGAGGTGCATGCCAGTGGCACTTGGACCGTTCAGATTTGAAGTCCAGGTCACCCTTGGCCGGAGAGCTGGCTCAGCAGGTGAGGGCACTTGCTGCTCTCCAGAGGACCTGAGTTCAATGCCCAGCACCCACATCAGGCATCTGATTTCCTCTGTGGGTACTTGACCACACGTTTTTACATATATACATATACAATTTTTTTTTAAAAAAAAACACAAAACAATAAATGAATAAATGAACTGTGCTGGTCAGAGGGCCCAGCAGGTTAAAATGCTTGTGTGGATGCGCGGGTCCCATGACCTGAGTTCAATCCTTGGAACACACAATGGAAGGAGCGAACAGACTCCTGAAAGTTACCCCCTGACCCTCACAGTTGTTCTGTGGCACGCCTGTGCCTGCACTTACACACACACACACACACACACACACACACACACACACACACACATGCCATACACGCAAGTGAGTAACACTTTGAGGAAGTGTTGTACAAAGGGGCGGAGTCTTGTGGTCTTGACGGAGGCAGAGATTCTTAGGAACTAGGGCCAGCCTTCCTATTGTCAGCAGCTCACCCTCGGCGCCAGGCTCAGGGCTTCTTAATCCTTCCTACACCCTGATTTCATCATCCCATTCTACAGCTAGCCCAGGCTCTGAAAGGTGACTTGCTAAGGGCTCACTCCTCTCTGATTAAACCCCACCTGAGGGCTAAGGAGATCGCCCAGCAGTTAGGGGCCCTGGCTGCCAAGCCTGACCAATCCACAGGATCCACACGGAAGGAGACTCCCAGATTTGTCATCCACCTCCACAAGTGCGCCACAAGGCACAGAACGATATGAAAGCGGTTCCATGTGGTCTCATCGGAATCCTACCCTCTGCTTAAGCGCATCCTAAGACCAAGGGAGGATGTATTCCACAAACTGAAAGGCCGCGGCAGTTCACGTCTCTGTAGGAGCCGCAGCTCTCCTGGGCAGCCACCAGGGGACAGCAGAGGCTGGGGCTGGGCTGGAGGACTGCGTGCCACTCCCTGTAGTCTCCCTGTGCTGGTTGGTGGTTGGAGTCTGCCCGATGCTCAATCGTGTCATGGGGTAGGTAGGGTAGAGGAAGCTGTGCAGGGGCTGAGGAAAGGCACAGCCTCTGGGATCAGGAGCCAGAGGCTCGTGACCCGTGGCCTGGGCTGCCCCAGCGGCTTGCCCAAGTTCTTGGCAGAACAGTTGCCAACATGGACAGTGGTTTACCAGAGTATGGGGCTGTTTACTGAAGCAACTCCTTTAGCAGAAGCCCCAGGAGCCCTTTCTATTTGTATTGTCCAGATTCGACCACTCAGGAAACCAAATCTCAGAAAGGGGCTGGGACTAGTCTGAACTCACAGCAAGTGACAGCAAGTGACTCCCTCGAACCCAGGCCTACCTGACACACTGTCTCCCCATGAAGCCCTTTGTGTGGTGTGATCTGTGTTCTGTATTTAGGGTGTGTGTGTGTGACATGTATGAATATGTGTATATATATATATATGTATGTATGGTGTGTGTGCATGTATTGTATGTGGTGTGTATGCTTGTGGTATGTATGGTTTGTGTATATGGTGTGTGTACATGTGCGATATGTGTACATGTATGGTGTATGTGTATGTGGTATACAAGTAAGTGAGTGTGTGTGTGTGATGTGTATATGGGTGTGTGTATATGGTGTATATGTGGTGTGTGTATAGTATGTATGTGTGTGTGGTGTGTATGTTGTGTATGTTTGTGGTACGTGTGGTATGTGTATATATGGCATATGTATGTGTGTGTGGTGTGTGTGTGCGCATCTGTGCATGCCTGTGCGTCGTGTACAGGTAGGTGAGTGTGTGGAGACCATCAATGTCCTACCCTATCATTTACCTCATTCCCTTGATACAGGGTCTCTTACTGAGCCTGAAGCTCCCTTTTTAGCTAGAGTCCCTTGCCAGAATCCCGAGTCACCAGTCTCTGCCCCCATCTATGTGCGGTTACAGGTACATGCTCAGCCACACCCAGCCTTTGACATGAGTCCTGGGCACCCAAACTCGGCCCCATGCTTGCATAGCAAGCATTCTTACCCACTGAGACATCTCCCAGCCGAAGCCTTCCTCTATAATGAGCTCACCACAGCCTCCCTTCCTCTCTAGCTCTCCAAAGCAGGTGCCTGCTGTTCTCACAACAGCTTCTCAAGGCTGAAGCTGAGGTGAGGAGGGCCTGCTAGTGCCAGGCTGAGAGGCTCTCTCGGATGGGCTCTCCAGAGCGGCTCGCCTCAGTATCCCTTGCTCTAGACTGGCCACGGTGGGAACATTATACCAGAGAAATCAGCTTCCCATGCCTGCCAGTCAACTTCTCCGTGCCTGTCAATCACCAGCTTCCCCACACCTACCAGTCAGCTTCCTGGTGTCCTCCCAGGCCTGCACCGGAGGAGCGGGTTTCCCACATTTACCAGGACAGAACCCTATGAACAGCAGCCCATGGAGGCTGAGAGCCACAGGTGATGATGAATCGGGAAGCAGGGGGGATGTCCGGACCTCACTTCTGGTTTCAGTCCTTCTGCTGGCCCCATGAATGTTTCTGTGGGACCCTGCCCATGCCCCCCACTGGGTGTGAGGGCCAATGTGATTTGCAGCAGGCTGCAGTCCCTGATCCCATTATCCCCTCTGGGGTGTGACAAATGACTGTGACTGGCCCTGCCAGGTGCCTGAGGACTGGGGTGCTCTTGAACTCCATCTCTCTTCTTGGGACCAGCCTGGCAGTGTGAAGTCTTGGGGGGAGGGGAGAAGTGACAAAACTTGAGGGCTTTGAGTCTCTAAAGTTGGTCCCCACTGCAGAATGGAGCTCTGAAGTCCCCAAGGAGATGGCATCCAGATGCCATCTGTCTTCTGTCTTCTCTGACTGGCATCCAGATGCCTTCTCTACTGTCCCTTGGGGTGGGACCAGATGAGTCTCTACAGAAGGCACGTGGGGACAGGCCCCCAGAGCTGTGCTGTGTGGCTAAGGTGGGCACGTGTGCCCCGCTGGTACCATCATAGGTCTGAGATGGTCCTGGGTCTGCAGAGAGGGTGCCAAGGCCTTTGGAGCGTGTGGGAAAGTGTGGAGAATTGAACTCAGGACCTGTGTATGCAAAGCAGGCGAGGTATCGTCACCTCCTTCCCGGGCACTCCTCACCCCCATCACCGCAGCTGTTTTCCAGGAAAATGCCAACTCGGTCACTGAGTCAGCACGCACAGTTGGTATCGCCCAGGCAGCCCCACAGGATAAGCCTGCTGCGTTCAGGACCTGCCCAGGGGCCTGTGCCCTGGCCTGGCCAGGTTCCCGTTACCCGCCCTGTACTGTGGCTCCTCACTTTTCTGGTCCCACCCTGTGGCCCCAACATCACCTCATGCCCCACCTAGCTGCTCTCCAATCCCAGATGCCAACCCTGCTGTCTCTGTTAGGCTTGAGGTGTCAAACTTGGATTTGAACGCAGGGCCCACGCTTCCTTGCTCTGCAGTCTTGGGTAAGTCCCTCGACTTCTCTGAGGCCCAGTGGCCTTGTGGGTGAGATGTTAGCCACCACGTGATGCTACGGAAAATATCTAAAGTGTTCCGTATGGTACTGGGCATGAGGAGGGCGCTCAGGAAATGGCTCTTGCAGAATCATGGCAGGTTCCTCCCCAGGCCAACCTGTTCTCCAAGGCCCTGTGAGGAAGGAGGAAGAAAAGTGCGGGGCTTTCTGCTCAGCGCTGCTGCTCGCTGTCAGTCAGCTGCCTCCAAAGCTCCCTCAGCAGGTTCTGGGCCTCTAGCTGCAGCACAGCTAGCTTGAGTCTGGGGCTTTAGCAGGAGCTGAAGTCAAGAGAATCGATCAAGAGTTCAATGTCAGCCAGGCGGTGGTGGCACACCCCTTTGATCCCATCATTCAGGAGGCAGAGGCAGGTGGAGTCTGAATCTAGCCTGGTCTACAGAGCAAGCTTACAGGACAGCCTGGGCTACACAGAGAAACTCTGTCTTAAAAAGCCAAAACCAGCCGGGCAGTGGTGGCGCACACCTTTAATCCCAGCATTTGGGAGGCAGAGACAAGGGGATTTCTGAGTTTGAGGCCAGCCTGGGCTCTACAGAATGAGTTCCAGGACAGCCAGGGCTACACAGAGAAACCCTGTCTCGGAAACAAACAAACAAACAAACAAACAAATAAAAATATTCAATGTCATCTCGGTTACAGAATTTGAGGCCAGCCTGGCCTACATACAGAGTTCAAGGCCAGAGTGGGCTATGTGAGACCCTATTGAAGAAAAATGACAAAGATGAATGTGGTGGGGTGAGGACATGGGCCTGATGACACCTGCTGCTGGGCATAGCAAAAATTCAGGGCTAACCTGGATAACTTAGTGAGGCTCTGCCCCAAACTAAAAGTGAAAAGAGAGGGGAGGTGTGGAGATCAGTGGGGTGCCTAAGCAGCATGTGGGAACCCCAGCATCTCTCTCAGCTTCTGTGCTGGCTCTGGCCAAGGATCTGGGGGCTTAGGACCCACACCTGGGTTCCAGTCTGGTCTCAGCATGCTGTCCCAACCCAGACAGCTCCTTTACCGTTTGAGGTCTGCGGGAATTAGAGGACAGTCAGAGTCATTAGCAGCTTGGCAACATGTTTGGGAATGGGAGAATAGCCCGGGAGGCAGGAGTCAGCCGTTGAGGACCTGGGGATTGCCCAATGTATGACTGGTGGCGAGGGAGGAGTGTGGGCGTGGTGGGCTGAGGGAGGAAGTGAATCAGTGAAGGGTGAATGAATGAATGAAGGTGAATGTGTGAGCTAGCGCTTAAATAATGACGTCAGCGAAGGCGTTTATGGTTCTTACTAACACCAGGGATTGTCCCCGGCTCTTTAACCTGTGTGAAGTTACTGAGCTGACACAAAAGCCCTGTGAAGACTAAACTGTTACTGTCTTCATTTCAGGAATGGGAGCACAGAGAGGTTAAGTAATTGGTCCACAGCCACCCAGTTTGGAGGTGTGAGTGAGGACTGGACCTAGGCAAGCTGGCTCCAAAGGTCTCCAAGTGGAACCACGAGGAATGGACAGACAGACAGACAGATAGACTGACAGACAGACAGACACACACACACACACACACACAAACACACACACACACACACACACACACACACACACACGGGATGGGACAATGACAGCCATTCGCTCCTCTATCCATCTTACCCACTCACAGGGCTGTGGGTCTGTAGAGGGTGACATTAATAAAATTTCCTGCCTGGCAGTGGTGGCACACGCCTTTAATCCCAGCACTTGGGAGGCAGAGGCAGGTGGATTTCTGAGTTCGAAGCTAGCCTGGTCTACAGAGTGAGTTTCAGGACAGCCAGGGCTACATAGAGAAACCCTGTCTCGAAAAAACACACACACACACACACAAAAAAATAAAATAAAATTTCCTGCTTGGTTAGATTTGGCCCTTCAGGGCTCATCTCAGGTACTGCTTTCTCTGGGAGACCTTGTCCAAACTCTGCAGAGAGCTTCCAAGCTTGGCTCCCTGGTACTCAACCATTGGGGTTCCCAGCCTTGTATAGTATGATACTTCCATCTTGAGCCTTTGGGACACAGTAGGTGACCAACGAGTGCTTGATGGGCATCCATTCCCCCTCAGTACTGGGGCTCCTTCCAGCTCTCTGCTCCTCTGGCCCTCTCTCCTCCCTCCCTCCAGCCAGGACGTTCCGGGGATCTGGAGGAGGAAGGGGAGTCATCCTCTATTGCCCCTCGCCCCTCCACCTCCCAACGCTATGATCTGTGGAGTGGAAACTCTCCAGATACCAGGTCCAGCCTTGGGCGACAGTCGGCAGGGCTGAAATTCACTGCTGCCCCGGAGAAGGGCTGATCTGGCTCAGCAGCCAGGGGCAGCCTCTTCCTTCCCTGTCCCAATGTTTGTTTTCAAATTCCTGAGGCCTGTGTCAGCCCTACCAGCAGTGGAGTCCGCTGGCCCGGGCCTCTCTCCACTTCCTTCCTTTACTGGCTTGACCAGGCTAGTCTGTAGGGTGGGGTACCTGGCCAAGCCTCTCCCACTTAACTGTCCAGCAGTTAGGGCCAGAGAGCCTTGAGTTGGAGAGATGGGGGGATAGGAGGCTCTGAGACATGGGAGAGGGACCCCCAGGAGCCCTTCAAACCGTCTGGGGACAGCATGGTGATGCCAACTGGTTTGTTCTGTGGGAATAGCACAGGCTTGCAGGGAGTGCATGGGATGTTGGGCAGAATCCATTATCTTGATTCTCACCTGGGGAAGCCCTGTTTGGAGGGGGATTGGTGGGGGGAGCCTGTTTCACCACCTCTAAGCATGACCTGGTCAGGACCAGGAGCCCACCCCAGTGTACAGAAGAAAGACTTCACACAATTTCTTTCCAGCAGGGAATCTGGAAACACCCCCTGGATCATGGGTCTCAGAACCTACCTCTCCTGTCACAATCACTGGGGAAGTTGAATAAAGAGAGTCCCACTGCCTGTGTCCCAGATGCAGACTCTAGGGGTCGAAGACAGGCTTGGGGGTCTGTATTTTACTGGAAGATTCTGATGTAGGATGTCCAAGAAGCCCAAGAGCAATCTGGGGGATTGAAAAGGCAAATGCAGCTGGGCGGGCAGTAGTGGTGCACACCATCTCAAAAAAAAAAATGAGAGAGAGAGAGAGAGAGAGAGAGAGAGAGAGAGAGAGAGAGAGAGGAGAGAGGAGAGAGAGAGAGAGAGAGAGTTGGGGGGGAGAGGAGAGGGTGATCTGGAATTCCTGATCCCCCATCGCAAGCTCCTGAGTGCAGGGCTCACAGGTGTGTGGTATGACATCCAGTTTATGCACCGCTGGACATGGAATCCTTAGCTTGTGTCTCCTAGGCAGACACACTACCAGCCGAGCTTCACCTCAGTGCCTT
>NW_022196900.1:97851956-97877839 GCF_008632895.1 Mastomys coucha
TGCTGTGTAGCCACAGTATCACACAGTCTCCGATGCTGTGTGATAATCCCCCTGCTTCTGCCTCCCGAGTGAGCGAGTGAGCGTTGGGATTCCAGGCCTGTACCAACGCATCCAGCTTTTGTGTAAGTCCATTAAAGTGAGCAAAGCTGAAGGCAGTTCTCTTTGTTTGCGGTTGGAATGCTTAACGGCTACTGGAAGTGAGTGGCCAGTGGATTGTGCAAAGCCGATACAGAACACGCCCATCCACCTGGCGTTCCAGCCAGAGGGTTCTCGGGACAGCACCGGTCCAGAATGTGCTTCACAAAGCCAGGGATGTTTGTCTGGTTTGATCATTGCTGTGTGGCAGCATCCAGTGAAGCACTCAAAATAAGATTTAGAAATCAGCAAACAGCGCTCCTTTCTCTCTCTCCCCCTCCCTCCCTCTGTCTCTCTGTCTCTGTCTCTCTCTGTCTCTCTCCCCCCTCCCTCTGTCTCTCTGTCTCTGTCTCTCTCTCCCCCTCCCTCCCTCTGTCTCTCTGTATGTCTGTCTCTGTCTCTGTCTCTGTGTCTCTGTCTCTCTCTCCCTCTCCCTCCCTCTTTCTCTCTGTATGTCTGTCTCTGTCTCTCTCTCTCTCCTCTCTCTTGGTGGTGGTGGTCTTACTATGTAACCTTGGCTGGCTTGGAACTTGTTTTGTAGACTAGGCTGACCTTGAACTCACCGAGATCTTTGTCTCCCAAGTTCTGAAATTGAAGGTGTGCACTATCATGCCCTGCTCTACATTTCTTTCTTTCTTTTCTTTTCTTTCTTTCTTTTTTTTTGTTTTTTGTTTGTTTTTGTTTTCGTTTTTTCGAGACAGGGTTTCTCTGTGTAGCCTTGGCTGTCCTGGAACTCACTCTGTAGACCAGGCTGGCCTCGAACTCAGAAATCCACCTGCCTCTGCCTCCCAAGTGCTGGGATTAAAGGCATGTGCCACCACTGCCCAGCTTACATTTCTTTTCTTTTTTTTTTTTTTTAAGATTTATTTATTATTAAGTACACTGTAGCTGTCTTCAGACATACCAGAAGAGGGTATCAGGTCTCATTACGGGTGGTTGTGAGTCACCATGTGGTTGCTGGGATTTGAACTCAGGACCTTCTGTAGAGCAGTCGGTGCTCTTACCTGCTGAGCCATCTCACCAGCCCCGGCTTACATTTCTTAATTTAAAAGAAAAAAAACGTTGTATTATAGTGTGTGTGTGTGTCTGTCTGTGTCTGCATGTGTGTCTATTCATGTTTCTCTGTGTGTATATCTCTGTATGTGTCTGTGTGTTTGTGTGTCTCTGTGCATCTCTGTGTGTGTGTGTGTGTGTGTCTGTGTATATGTCTGTGTATGTGTCTGTATGTGTGTATCTGTGTGTCTCTGTGTATTTGTATGTCTGTGTTTGTGTTTCTCTGTGTGTCTGTGTGTTTGTGCGTCTCTGTGTATGCTGTGTTTCTGTGCATCTGTGTGTGTGTCTGTGTATGTGTCTGTGTATGTCTGTGTGTCTCTGTGCATCTGTGTGTGCGTCTCTGTGCCTGCTTGTCTATGCATTTGTGTGTGTGTGTGTGTGTGTGTGTGTGTGTGTGTGTGATGGCATGTGTCAAGGTCAGAGGACCACCTTCAGATGTCTATTCTCTCCTCCTGCCACGTAGGTCCTACAGATCCCACAGAGTCAGACTTGGCGGCAAGCTACATCACTCACTGAGCCATGCACTATTCCGGTTTGGGTCTTTACTGTTTTGAGGTCTTTACTGTGGTAACATAAACACTCTACAACTGACCAATTTAATCTTTGTTTTAGTTTTCAACCTTTTGAGACAGGGTCTTGCTATGTAGCCCAGGATGGTCTTGAACTTGCCATCCTCCTGCCTCAGCCTCCTGAAAGCTAAAGTTACTGGCATGAGCTTCTGGCAGGAGCTTTGTTCCCAGGGTGTGAGCTGCCGACCTTTTTGAGTTCTGGCTAGTCACCCTGATAACCAGTGGCCTCTGCTGGGGCCTTGTTATACCGGGTAGATTCATAGAGAACTTGGAAAATTCCCTAGCATGACGCCATTATACAGGCAGAAAGACCAAGGCCCAGGAAACATGATAAGGCAGGCCAGAGCCAGAACTGAGCCAGGATTCAAAGCATAAATATTCAGATGTTGCTATCTTCCTACCTGACAGTTAGGAGCTACCCAGAGAATGAGTGGAGGGTGAATGAATGAGTGAGCTAGTGAATGAATGAGCAAATGAATGAATGAGTGAGTGAGTGAATGAATGAATGAATGAATGAGTAGCAAATGCAGTCAAATGAGCCCTGTCTAGCTGAAGAAAACAGACCCCAGAGGTTAAGTGAGGTACTTGGCAAATATTTACTCAATTGATGACACAGTGTCACAGGGCAGGGCTTGCTCTCCTGTCCAGAGGCTGGGAACCTGTAAGCCCTTCAATCTTTACCTCAAAGGGACAGTCAAGACTCTTCCTTGCCCTGCACAGGAAATTGTCATGGTGATGGCGTCCAAAGAGAAGCTAATTGTTAGTGACAAGGAACGCATGGCCTTTTCCCTTGGTTTTTCAGGCCACAGGCTCAGATCTATCACCTGGCCTGAGACCAGGGTTCAGGGTGTCTGAGCTCAGACTTTCTAAGGCAGGAATCCCTTGGGGACACTGGTGGTGGCCTCCACCCAGGGGCTGGTAAATGTTTAACACCAGGCTCTCAGGAAGAGGAGGGAGGAGGAGGGGAAAACAGAAGAGGTACCTTGAAAGAGAAGGAAGGGAGAGAGGGAGAGAGGGAGAGAGGAAGGGAGGAAGAGAGGAAGGGAGGGAGGTAGGGAGGGACGAAGGGAGGAAGAGACAAAGGTGTCTCCAGGTTCATGCTAGCCAGCAGAGGTGTCCATATAGCTGCCATAACTTCCCTCCTTGCCATGTTCAGAAGCCAAGCAAAGAGCCAGGCTGCCTGACTGTACTTCTCATACCAATCAGTGCTAACCTTGGCTCAGGAGGGGAGAAGTTCCCCTCTACACTCAGGCACCCCTCCCACCCCTCTTAGCTCTGGCATGACTCCAGGGCTCCCAGGGAGTTCAACATTGACACACACGTGCTCGGGCACATGCGTGCGCGCACACACACACACACACACACACACACACACACACACACTGTGCCTCCCTCCTCTCAGTGATGGCATCCGAGGTCCTTGCACGTCCCTGGGTTCCCAAGGTCTGTGGGAGTCGAGGTCATGCTAAGGGGGTGCCCCTTCACTTTGGGAGGCAGGCTGCATTCCTGCCTAGATGTTTCAGAATTTCCTTCCACGGAAGGAGATGGGAATATGAAGTCCCACAACAGGAAGGTGGGATTCCACGCAGAGGCAAGCCTCCCTTACACGGATGGGGAAGCTGAGGTCAGGGAGGGCAAAAGTCGTGTCTCAAGTCACTGGAGGACCTGTGACTCAGTCCCTGAATTGTCCAGTACTCTTTCCCCTACCTGGCAGGGGAGGAAAGGGAAGAGTACAATGTGGTTGTCCTGGGCTCAGGGGTGACCAATCAAGGGCTTGGTACTGCTTTGGAGTCCCGTGTGCTAGATGAATATCTCAGGAAGTGAGGGGATAGGAGGAGGCTTGCCCTCTTAGGAAGACAGCTCCTTGCTGGAAGACCCAGGGACCCCAAAAGCCCAGAAACTAATGTAGCCTGTGTGGCAGTGAAGCTCAATAAGCCCCTTGCAAAGAACACACAACTCAAGTTACAATATTTATAAGCTGCACGCCTAGACTGGGCAGATTCACCACGACTCCATTCCCCAGCTATGAGATCCCTTGCTACTTGTGGCTTCTCTGAGCCACGTGGTTCTTCTCCATCTTCCTTCCACCTCCTCTTCCTCCTTCTTCCTCTGGCTCTGTGTCTGCCTCTCTTCCTCTCTCTCCCTCTCTAAAACCTCCAGCCTCACCTTTCCTTCCCTCTGCCCAATCACAGGCTCGTTAAGACCAGTTAAAATGGGGAGAAGGTTCATTTGAAATCTGAGACCGTGATCCACTCCTGGTCAGGGCAGCCCCTCTTTAGGAAGCAGAATTAGCATTAAAATACAAACAGCACCCGGGCAGTCCACACAACCCCGAGCGAGCCCTGAGTTGGAGATGCCTCACTCTTCTGCCTGATTTTGCCCCTCACTCCCATGCATCCTTAGGCAGCCATGGGCTCCCTGGTACCCTCCATCACTGTGTTTGCCTAGTGCTGAGGATGATGCTCAAGGCCTCCCTTCCTCTGCAATAGGCAAGCACTCCACTTTGTTTTAAAACTTATTTCCGACTTCAGAATTACATTCTAGATGCTCGGTGTAGACAAGAGACTTGGAGGAGTAGACTCAATTGGAAGCAGGGGCCAGGGCTCTCAGCTTCTCAGACAGACCTTCTAGTGAGGGGCAGGACACTCTCCTGGAGCTGAGGCCTGAGCCACACTAGAGTCGCCCAAGCTGGGGAAGTTGTTGTCTCCTAGAAGCAAGGAAGAAAGATAGTGAGAGAGAAGAGATAGACAAAGAAAGGGAGACCCAGAAGGCCAGTAGAGAGGATTGTGATATATAGAGAAAGCCAGGGACAGGGTGGGATGGAGTTGGGGAGGAAAAACCTCAATATTCTCCCACACTCTTTTGTTAAATAAGCTAATCCTAAAGTCTCTGACCTTGATGGCTGCGGGTAGCCCAGGAGTGTGACCTTGGGGCTCCAGTTCCCTTGCCTGGAAATGAAGTCATGGCTGTCTGCCTTAACCTCCCCCACTTGGGGACCTTGTCTGCTGACCCTAGCTCAGATCTGAGGGCTCCTAAAGACACACACACACACACACACACACACACACACACACACACAGAAACCCTAATGTTCTCATAGAGGGCTATAGGGCCCCCGGGATGGTCTATGGCTGAGCCTGTTGATCACTCCTGGCTGGGAGAATCCAGCCCCCAGAAAGCCTAGGGCCCAAGGCACAGGCTATGACTCTTAGCCGGCTGGATAGCCTGCAGGCAAGGTCTCTGATGCTCCCTAGGGACACAGTTCCCAGCCCTGTAATAGAGGGCCCTTGGCTGGAAGTAGAAGATGCACATTCCCCTGTGATGAAGGTGTTCCCAGAGGATGGGGAGGAGCAGGTTAGCTCTAAGCACTCACCCGTTCTGCTTGAATCTGAACCCTCATCACACGGGCACACTCAAGCGGGCACACAAGGGCAGGCATGTGTATTCTACATTCAGACCCAACCTTTGCTATGTATGATCTAAGTTCTACACACTCAAACCTCAGAGAATCCTCAACATGCTGGTAGTACCCACTCCCTTGTCTCCTTTTGTTGCATTGTGTGTGTGTGCCTGCAGTGTCCTCTTTTAGTGAACAATGAGACAAAGACTTCTCATTAAAACAGACCTGGCGGAAATGACAATATTTTAAAGATATGCCCTTGTCTTTCAATGTGGTTATGAGGCCATTGAAACAGTGCAGCCCAAATAAAAGGCAACTTCATAAATTGGAATTCCCCTAGGAATCTCAAAATGGGCGAAGAGAAAGGCTCCACCCTTGTAGGGAGGGAATTTGTCTCCTGGAGGGAGAATCCACACAGCTGGTGGGACCACCTTACTGTTGAGGCTGAAGCCCAGACAACAATGAGTTGGTGGTGGGCGGGACCTTGACCGAGGCGGGGTTAGATGTCCCATCCTTGGCCCTCCATTTAACCTTTAGTCTCACTTCAGAGCCGAGACAAGCATGGGGAGTTTGTGAGCTCTCTGTCCCTATTCCCAATGTGACTACACTCAGGAAATCTTTTTCTGCTTTTGTTTGTTTGCTTGTTTTTGTGAGACAGGTTTTCTCTGTGTATCCTGCACTCACTTTGTAGACCAGGCTGGCCTCGAACTCACAGAGATGCATTTGCCTCTGCCTCCCAAGTGTGGGACTAAAGAGGTGTCCACCGGGACCAGCCCGCTTTCCATTTTTAATTGTCTTACTCAGGATAATAGCAGGACCTGACTTGGAATATGGTTTGCGAGCCTCAAATGTGGTAATCGGATCAAGCCACGCCCAGTCTTCTGAGGATGAAATCGGAATCAGAATCCATACCTTACTTGCCTGCCCCCCACGAACCTCACACCCAGGGGAGTGGGGAGCATCCAGACATAGTATGGATCCCTACTGCAGGGCCCAGAAGGGGCCCTCGCACACCTCTCTGGCTTCCCGGAAGGGCCTCTCAGATAACAGCTGATCCTTAGGTTTTGTTTCTAGCACAAAGGACCCCCGGATGCAGGCTTAGCAGTGAATGGTGAATGGAGGCTGTGGTTCCCTCCCCTCCCCCAGGCTGGGCTGGGAGCCCTGGGCCGGCAGCTCCTCTAGGGGTTGGGGTGCCTAGCTTGCGTCACAGAATCTGGCTCCATACCCTAAAGAGAAGCAAAAGCAAGCAGAGCCCTGGCATGAGAGGAGGCAGCAGAGTCTGGGGTGCACTCCTGGACGCATTAGAATTTTCCAAGGTCATGTAGCCAGGCAGTCTGTCTTCAGTGCAGTTTTGATAACACAGCTCAAGCACCCCCAATTCAGAAACTCAAGCACCCACAATTCAGAAACTCAAGCTATCGGTGTCTGTGAGTGACGTGGGATGGCCAGCTGAGTCCAAAATTTGGATTTTCAGAAGAAGGATGCTCAGCCTTGAAAAAGGCTAGATAAATACTCTAAAATCTGAAATAGTTCTGATCCAGAGAGTATGGCAGCTCTACCTGATAGCACACGGCAAGCCTTTAATCCTAGCACTTGGGAGGCAGAGGCAGGCGGATTTCTGAGTTCAAGGCCAGCCTGGTCTACAGAGTGAGTTCCAGGACAGCCAGGGCTACACAGAGAAACCCTGTCTCAAAAAAAAAAAAAAAAAAAAAGAGTTCTTTCTGTTCCTGAAAGAGCCACCTCCACTGCTCCAGAGCAACCCAGAAAAGGACAAAGGCAAAGGCAGCCAGAGGAAGAGGAAGAAGATGAAGAAGAGGAAGAGGTCATGCCAGAGGGAGGAAGGGCTGCTCTCCTCCGAGAAAGGAGAAGGGTCCCCACTAGAACACAGTTCCTGGAAGAGAGGAGATGAAAACCAGGATTTCTTTACCTAAAGCCCCCAGTAGCCCCCCTTGAGGAGGATCTGGGGTCACTATAGCCTAGGGCTCAGATACACTTAAGGCAGTAGATATTAAGGGTGAAAGCAACCTATCCTGGAATCTAGCCACACTGTACCGCCTCAGGGAGGTATACATCCCTCTCTGGTCCAAAGCAGATCTGTGCAGGAGTCCAGGGTCTCAAACCCCCAAGGCTTTCCTCATCCTAACATGGGGGTGTGGAATCTGTAACTGAAGGTCCCCTCGCTGAAGGTTTTCATGCTAGATCTGCTTTTCAGACCAAATCTTAGGGTCAGGCAGGCTTTGTCCAAGGTCACTAGACTATAAATCCAGAGTCTCTTGCCCTTCATTTTGGCTCCTTCCCCTGAGCCCCTGTGTTGCTGCGTCTAGGAGCCAGAGCCAAGATGGCTGCAGAGCCCTGGGCCCTAGTGTGAGGTGCCCTCGTAACCCAGTGGGAGAGGAAGGAAGGGGAGGCAGCTTACCTGCCCCTCAGGTCCCAGCCCTGCTGCGGTGGCAGCCCCCAGGAATGCTACTGCATTCCTGTGGTGGGGTGTGGCTGCCCACAGCTCTGTTTGCCCAAGGCCTGGCCGGGTTGCTAAGTAAGCCTGAGCTCCGGGTGCTGAGTCAGCACACTCGGTGCCCATCATTCTCTGGAAATCCAGTCACCAGTTCGGTCCTGGCAGGAGTCGGGGAAGACTCTCAGCCTCTTCCTTTGGAGGAAGGAGGAGTGCTTTGAAACTCAAATACGACGACATCAGCCGCAGGGAGGGGTGGTGGAAGCTGGGCCCAACGGAGAACTTGGTTGGGGGCGGGGGCGCTCCGTGTGCTTCAGGAACGAAGCTGAGGATTTTGGACCCTGAGAAAGGGGACTGCTTTGCGGCGGGCACGCAGATGACCGTGACCGGCGCCGAGCTGGCTGCTTCGTCCCAGTCCCTTATCTCGTGTAATAAAACTGACTCAGTCTCTCTTACCCTCGATTTTGCATGTGGGGAAACTGAGAGGTACCCCAGGACTGGCAACGAGAGAGCCTGGACTAGCCCCTCTCCCTCTGGTCCTCGGTTTCCTATGCTGGCTGAGGTTCACAGAAGTCTCTCTGTCCTGGAAGGAAGGAAGGAAAGAAAGAGTGTGCCTGAGGGATCCGGAGGACAGGTGACAGCCCTCACCCTCCTCTCCCCTTTGGCCGCCTTTGATCGCCCAGCGGCGTCGCCTGACAGAGCCGGCAGCCTCAGATTCCCCTTATCTTTATAGGTAGTACCCTTGGCCTGCGGGCTCCCCACCCCAGCCTGGCATCCTGAGGGTGAGATACAATACAGCTCCCTGCCAAGAAACCATAATGGGACAGAGGGCCAGAGCCACATGGGGCAAGAGATATCTGGGATGTTGGCTTTCCAGGCCCTGTGGGCCTCCTGACAATGGACCTGCTAGGTGTGGGCACTGGCTGCCAGGGTGAGGCGTGAGGGTCAAGGGGCCACCGGTTTCGATGGCTGGTTTTGGTGGCTTTTGATAAGAAAGGAATGGCAGAGTCACTGGTCACTGGGACATGGGGTGGGTGGAACTAACTCTAAGGTGGCCAAGCACTTTTTACTCCATTGTCCAGCTCAGTTCTGAGGCCCTGCTGCCCCTGCCTGCTTCCTCAAAACAGATGACGGTGACTTGGGTCAAGGCCGCAGGGGACAGCATCTTCCATCACTGGAAGCTCCTGCTGACGGGGGGGGGGGGGGGGGGGGGGGGGGGGGGGGGGGGGGGGGGGGGGGGGGGGAGGTAGGCATTGCCCTCCCCTTGGGGAGTTCCTAACCAGAGGGTGGAGGCAGGCCAGTCTGGATGTGAGGAAGTCAGGGTGAGGCCTCAGGACCCTGAGGTAAGGCCTGGAGGAAGACAGTTTGGCAGGAGGGGAGTCTCCCCCCAGGTGAGCCTGAGGCATGTGCGCAGGTCATAACACAGGCAGATGCTGTGTGCAAAACAGTTATTAGCATTGCTCCCTGGGGAGAGGTGACAGCAGGCAGCCTTCCCCTCGTTCCCAGCTGTACAGCACACACTCTCCTGCTCAGACCTACTGCCCTGCGCATGCGCCCACAGGGAGCCGCACTACTTGTATCGCTGTGCGTGTGTGCGCCTGCGCATGTATGTGTTCTTGTATGTGCAGATGCTTTTACGCACAGAGGCCAGAGGACAGCCTGGAATGTCCCTCCGGTTTGCAGCCTTTTGTTTAAGGTAGGGTCTCTCCCTGGCCTGGAACTCGGGCAAGCGGTGGAGAACAGCCCTTGCTGCCTTCTCCCCAGGGCTGGATCCACAATGTATTCCACCACGCCTGGCTTTTTATGTGGGTTCTAAGTACTGAATTCTGGTCCTTGTGTTTGCAAGGCAAATGTTTTTTCTACTGAACTATTTCTCCAGCCTCCACGCCCCCTATTATTACTCATTGAGGCAGGATCTCAGGGCTGAAGAGATGCCGCTGGAGTTAAGAGCACTGGCTGCTCTTCCAGAGGACCCAGGTTCTGTTCCCAGCATCTGTATGTAATTCCAGCTGCAAAGGGATCCAGTCCCCCTTTTTCAGCCTGTGAGGGCCCCAGGCACACACACGATTCACATAAATACATGCAGGTTAAACACCCATGCACATAAAAAGACAACGAATAAATCTAAAGAAAAGACAGGTTCATAAGTAGCCAAGGACGGCTTCCAGCTTATGGTCCTCCTTTCTCTACCTCCCAAGTAAGCAAGGTTTTAAGAGTGTGTCTGTCCCATCTGGCTTTCTTTCTTTTGGTTTGAGATAGGGTTTCACTCTGTAGCCTAGGCTGGCCTGGAACTCACTGTGTAGCTCAGGCTAACCTGAAACTCACAGCAATCCTTTTGCCCTCACCTTTTGAATTCTGGGATTACGGGCACTCGTCACCACGCATGCCCAGTTTGGGTGCCGCGAACCCAAGGCTTCCCGCAAGCACCCGATGGCCCCCCGAGCTACGGTCCCCAGGCTTCGTTGTCTGACTGAGCAAACCTTTCACCTCTTAGCTGTTGTCCTAGCTGTTGTCCGTGGAGGCTGCTGACAGCCGCCTGTCTAATGCAGTCTCTGTCGCACCGCCTCAGTCACTCAGAGGTAGAAGCCTGTGCTGGCCCCAGACTTTCATCTGACTCAACCCTGCCTTTAGGGCTCGTGCATCATGTGCCTTCTTCCCGCAGGGCCCACTCAACACGGAAGAACTGTGACCTGTGCCCCAAGGGAAGTCTCTGCCCCTCTACCAGCAGCATGCTATCTCCGGGGCAGACCCCAAGTCAGCCGGACCCCACAGGGTTTTAAGTTCTTTTTGGAGCTACACAGAGCTGGCTTCCAATCCAGACTAACAGTGATGAACTCTGTGAGAGGGTCCATCCACAAACAGTGTTCTGGGGTCGGAGCCACGTGCTCAACCAGAAGTGTGGCCACCGGAAGTCAGGGCCTCTGTGGCGTTGCAAGAAGACAAAGTCGCCATGTGACTTTAACAAACCTGTTAGGTTCTAGGCCCTGAGTTGGGTATTGGAGCCTCAGATTGACAGCAAAGTAAAACCAGTCTCAATTCCTGAAGGCACTCCCCCTGCATCAGGCATGCATCCATAGCCAGTTGTGAGTCAGGGCAAGGTACACTGGGAAATGCAGGGTGCCTGGGAAGGAACGGGGCTGCCACATGCCAGGGGGTAATGTTCGTCAAGTGATGGTTCTCTCTTTGACTCAATTTTTCCATCCATAAAATGGGCATGAAATGACCATCTAGCTGGGTTGCTGTCCATATTCAAGAGGTATGGGCATATAGCCAGGCTCATCGGCAGGAGGGATGAAGGCTGAGGGTGGTGGCCATCCTGGAGGGGGTGTCATCTTCGAGCCCCTTCCTTCTTTCTTTCTTTTTTCTTCCTTTCTTTCTCTCTTTTTTTCTCTCTTTCTTTCTAAGCCTGTGTTGGGAGGGGGTCTCAGAGTATGGCCAAGGCTAACCATTCCCATGGCCTATGTCCAAGTCCTATGTCCAGCCCTGGAGTCAGTCACTAGGTCTTAAGGCCAGAGAGGAGATTGAGAATTCCTGAATGTGCCTGTCCATGGCAAGCCAAGGCAACCCTGGTCAGCCTGGCTTCAAGCGTGTCTAGCGACCACAGACCTGAGCAAAAGGCAGGATGGATACCAAGGTCTGCAGAAGAGACTCGTTGGGAAAGTGTGTGTGGGGGGGTCACAAACCAAGCCTGGTGACCTAAGACTCTCCAGGATGTGGGAGTTGGAGGTCCCTCAGAGATGTCTTAGACTCAGCAGCAGCTTGGAGAGCCCCACTCAGGGTAGGGCTCACTGTGTGCAGCAGGCACTGGGGGCCAGGCCCACGTGAAGTCTGCCTACCCTACCAGAGGGTCTTCGGAGCCAGAGCCATCCTCAGCCTTCCTAAGGTCTCCTTCCCACTTTGGGTGTTAGGTTGCAAGAGTCTGGTTCTGATCCCGTCCTTTAAAATATGTGTGTGTGTGTGTGTGTGTGTGTGTGTGTGTGTGTGTGTATTAGTTACTTGGGTTTTATGTTGGAGACAGTCTCACTCTGTGTAGCCTTGGCTGGAATTTACTACGTAGACCAGGCTAGACGCAAACTCACAGAGATCCCCTTTGTTTCTGTCTCTCTAGCGCTGGGGTTACAGGCAGATGCCTAGCCCTTATTTGTTTTGTGTCCACAGCCAGCCCGCAGCCCGAGCCATGGAGGCAGGCATGTGGGTCAGAGGATAATTAGCGGGAATCAGTCCTCATAACTTTCGCCCCTCTGAGCTCCAGGCATCGAACTTAGGAAAGCGGGCAAATCAGTAAGCCCCTTCTTACAGATGGGGAAACTGAGGGTGTTATTGTTTTGTCGTCTCGGGGCCACCCCCGAGGTTGGTGTGAAGATAAAAGATGACATTCTTAGTGCGTAGCTTGAGGTCAAGGTTCATAGTGGGACTACGGTCATTGGTGGGCGTTACTCGAAAACGCCAGTCCCCGACCCCGGCCCCCTACAGGTGGCGGTGGTTGAAGGCTTCCGGGAGGAGGTGACTTTCAAAGGCTCTTGGGGTTTAGGGGCGGAGAGGGGCGGCAGGGGAGCGGGGACCACCCGGGGGAGCTGGCTGAGATGTGCAGAGCGCGCAGCGGGAGCGTCCGGTGACCCCAGGTGGGTTCCACCCGCCTGGCCCTCCGCCGGGATGCGCCTGTTTCCAAGGCGACCGGGGCAGCCGCTCCCTTCGCGCGAACCCCTTTACGAGGCGCGCCATAAACCTCACGTAGCGACCCTCAAAGGCGACACCTGCGGGGTCGGAAGCGGGACGGCCAGAGCGAGACGGGGCGGAGTGGCTGCTTAAGACCTGTGACATCCCCTCCCCCCAGCATATGGGACCGGTCGGGCCCTGTGCTCCACGTGGCTCTGCTACTGGGCTCCTGGCTGTTCCTCGGTCGCTGCTGCCACCCACCTAACCTCCCCCTCCCCCCCCACCCCACCCCCCCCCGCCTCATAGCCCGGCTCATCTCTCAGTAGCGAGGGTTGAGGAGCCGAGGGTGGCAGTGAGTGGCCTGGGGCGCGGGGGTTGGGGGGGGGGGAAGTGTACTACTGGGCTTGGTCTTCCAGGGCAGGGTTGCCTGTGCCCCGCTCTCTCCAGTGCACCAGTGGGTCCCCGCTAAACATCTCCAATTACGGTCGTGGTTTGTTTTATTTTGGTTAGACAGATCTTCATGTAGCCTAGGCTGGCTGCCAACTCTGCTAAGTAGCCAAGGCTGGCCTTGAAATTCCTCATCCTTTTGCCTCCATCTCTCCAGCTCTGGGATTATAGTCTAAATCACCACACCAAAGTGGCCTCAAACTCACAGCAACCCCTCCTGTTTCAACATCTGGGGTTCCGGGTGCGAGCCACCACACTCCATCCTCCATTCCTGTGTGTTATTTTGAAGAGGCCTTTGATGGATCTGGTGAGAAACCCAGAAGACAAACAGGAAACGCACACTCAGTAAACTAGCCAATTACACCAACCCCAGGAGGTTCCCGAACACTTACACCTGGTCTTCAAGCTAGGCTATCTCCAGGTTCCCAAGAGCCTTGAGAGAAGGGCAGGGCCCCCATCCGCACCCTCCTGGCTTCCAGTTCTCATACTTATCACCAGGTCTGCACCCTCGAAGGTTTACAAACCTGCTGAGAAGTGCCCAGTACCCTGCCAGAGCCGAGCACCTTCATCTGGACACACACATGTCCACAGACTCACTCGTGTGTGTGTGTGTGTGTGTGTGTGTGTGTGTGTGTGTGTGTGACCAAGAGAAACTACCTCTTATAAACCACCTTGGGTCAGGGACCTGGACTCCTCCTGTCCCTGTTCCCATTTCCCTCCATCTCTCTGTCTGTCTGTCTCTCTCCATTAGCCAGTCTCTGGGGGACCCAGCTTACTCCTACCCAGCCCCCTTGAGCCATCCATCCTGTGCGAGGTGTGAATCCATCTATCTGTCTGCATCCCCACTCACTGGGTCCGGTCCTTCATCTCAGCCACACCTACCCCAGGAACCCCTCTCCCTTCCTCAGCAGGGCCTCTCATCACTCACCCGGACCCTCACCCACCCCTCCCTCCCTCCTCCTATCTGTTTCCCTAATCTGTCAGTCAGTCTGTCTGTACACCCATCCATCCACCCTTCCTTCCTTCCTTCCCCGCTGGGCCCCATCTCTCTCAACAATCCCTGTGTCCCATCCATCAACTTACAGACAGCCCTGTGCTGCCAGGTAGTCTCCTCCTGGCTGCTCATCTGTTTGTCTGTCCACCAGCCCATCCATCCATCTGTCTCCAAGCCCATCCATCCATCTCTCCACCAGCCCATCCATCATGCGAGGCACTTGCAAGTTCTTGCCACTCTTCGAATGCTCTCTGGTGAAGGTTTCCTTAGCAAGCCCCGGGCAGGAGTGTGTGTGTGTGTGTGTGTGTGTGTGTGTGTGTGTGTAACCCTTGCCCCAATACCCGCTGTGCTGAATCCTCTAACTGTACCAAACCTGGAGCAGTACTGGGGGAGACGAGGGGTTGTGGGGCAGGTCTGGAGGATTCTCAGAGGCTTCAAACCCACGGTGTGGCTTCCCTACCCTTCCATTCTCCTGCCTCTAGGCTTCCACCCAGGCCATTGGCCTAGTCAGGATTCAGGAAGTAGGTGACACCAGTCAGGTCCCATGCCAGCCTGGGGCCCCCAAGTAGGGTGTTAGTGATAAAAATAAGCTGAGTTGCTGTTCTGCGGACCTGCCCCGGGCCTGGCATCTGCCCGGTTTTCACACTTCTGTGTCTGCCCCCACAAGGTGGGTACCGAGTTATTTTTATCCCCACTTGACATGGGAGAAAGCAAGGTTGGAGCTCACACCCACTGCTTCTACCTCTTTGCAGTGAATGAAGGCCAGCCATGGCTCTATCTTCTGATCTGCCCAGGGGATACTGGTTTTTGAGGGGGGGGTGTAGAAACCAGACTAGAGAGAGGAAATGGGAGGCCCCTTATGAAGTAGAGTTGAGCCAGGACTGTATATGTTGGAGAGACTTGATCTTTGCCACAGAGGTGTGGTACAGCTCTAAGCATGTTCCTTCATCAGTGCATACCTCAGTTTCCCTGCCTGTAAAATGGAGCTACAACAAAAGATGAAATAAGACAATTTGGGAAAGCACCTAGACTGGAAGGCCCCAGGGTCAGAGCAGAGGACTCTGGGACTCAGGTGGGGCATTTCCTGGAGACCCCTTTTCTCCACCTCCATGGCACTGGAAATCCCCCTCTCTTCACTCTCTGAAGCCTCCACAAGCCTCTGGGCTAGATGCCAGGCTTAGTGCTAGGCATACCTGTGCCAAACTCACACGTCTCTTAGTGGGTGAGCTACTGTTAGCCTTGCCTGTGCCCATGGGGAAAGCGTGGGGAAGGAACAAAGTGGGGGAGTGCAGGGACATTGGGTGAAGGTGTCCCAGGTGAGCTGAACCAGACTGCAGCCCTGAAAGTGGAGGAGGGGGTGAGTGATGCAGGCAAAGAGGACAAGAAGTGGCAGAGCCATTGAGAGGCAGGGTCCCCTGATTTCTGCCTGTATTACAAATGTCTCGGCACAGGGTTTGTGGTGAAGCCGCTTCCCTGGAGCTGACAGCCTGCAGGGGAGACCTGACAACATGAGAGACAGCAGGTTAGACTGATCTGGCCAGACTTGGAGTCTTCGCTGGGGCTCTGGAATTTTCTGCAAGCCCCGCCTCCTCTGTGGATCGGGCTCCTCTGTAGAAAAGACAGGACCTGGGGCTGGAGAAGTGAAGGCGGAGAGGTGAAGGCATTTGCTTCCCAGCCTGCTGACCTGAGTTCCATCCCGGAGACCCACAAGGTAGAAGGAGAACAACTCTCACAAGAGGTTCTCTGACCGCCACCCACACAGGTTGATGGTAAGCAGGCACCACAAAATGAATAGATGTCAAAAATAAATACAAGAAGCAGGGTGTGGTGGGTGGTGGCCCATGCCTTTAATCCTAGCACTCAGGGGACAGAGGCAGGCAGATCTATAAGAGTTTGAGACCAGCCTGGTCTACATAGCCAAGTTCTAGGCCAGCCAAAGCAACATAGTGAGACCTGTCTCCAAGAGAGAGAGACAGAGACAGAGAGACAGAGAGACAGAGAGAGAGCGAGAGAATTCTGAGAGAGAGAGAGAGAGAGAGAGAGCTTTGACAGGTTATTTCTCCACTGCCAGTGAAATGACATTTTGGTCTCTCCCTCCCTCCTCCTCTTCCTCCTCTTCTTCCCCCTCTTCTCTCTCTGTGCTAGTGCCCCTTTCTCTCTCCCTCCCAGACCCCCTCCTTTCCCCACAGCGATTTTCCTAGCTTTGGTCTTTGGGTCCATCAAACTTGCCCACCCAAGAGCAGCTTCCCAATAAACCTGCCTTTAATCTAATCTAATCTGGTTTAAATTGGCTCATTTTGCCTGCAGGGGAGAAATAACCTATCAAGCTTGATGTTGATTTCTTTATATTCCATACAGGTGGAGTGGGGTGGGGTCAGCTTAGGGTAGGAAGTCGTTTTAGGGTGGGACTCATGTTTCCTGTGTAAATGCGACAGAGTTCCCACTTCTCACAGGTTTTGGATGATGCAGGATGGCACAACGCTTCCCTGGCACACAGCTGAGTCATAATCTCACGTGAGCTCCCCTTTTCCTTTGCTCATTATGAAGCTGAGTCTGGCCTTGAACTCGTGGACTTGCAGCCCTGAGCAGCCATGCCTGGCTTAGGTTTACTGTTAAAAATACTTCGTTGTAGGCCTGACACTCTGAGCCTTGAGCAAGGACTGGGGTGATCAGGAAAGTAAGCCGAGCTGGAGGGCCAGAAGGATATGGACAGATGGAGGTGGGAAAGCCTAGCGGAATGAGGGGCGGGGGCTGGAGGAGGGGGCTGAGAAACTAGACTGGAGGTGGGCGGAAGGCACCCCGGTGACCCTGGGGACTGAGCGGAGGCCCCGCCCCTCCTGGAGGCCCCGCCCCGGGCCCCCGCGGGCAGGATTTGCTAAGAACCCACTTCAAAGGGTCCCAGGAAGCGCTTGCAAGCCCCAGAGGAAGCGGTGCAGCCTCTAATCCAGCTCTTTGGGATGGGGGTGGGGGGTTAGGGGAAGCCCCACAATTACACAAGGGTTTCGTCTTGTGCCACCCTCTTAAAATCTGGGAGCCCACACGTGAGTCTCCGACCCTCACCTCAAACAGCAATGTGCCCGGCGTGGTGTGCGTGCGTGTGTGTGTGCCCGGGGTGTGTGTGTGTGTGTGTCCAGGGTGTATGTGTGCCCGCTGTGTGTGTGTGAGGCGGGAAGGGGGTGCTCAGCAAAGCTATTCATAAATCATCCCAAAGCCTCACCCGAAAAGCTGATCAACCAATTTCATTTTCCCCCTGCCCTTGGAACGTGCGATCTTTTGAAAAGGAGGCTCTAGTCAAAGCCTGTGTGCGGTCCACAAATATTTGCTGAACACCTACTGTATGCCAGGCACCACTGGGGCCAGAAAGAGGGAGTGAATTAGATCCTGCCTCTCAAGGATCTCCCTGCCTAAGGGACAGAGGGCTATAGTACACCTGGCCTTGGATCAATCCTCCAAGGACAGTTGGTTGGCCGTCAGCCTTCAGCAGAGACCTGATCCGTAGAGGGAGGATCAACTGAGATTTAAGGCACATTGATCATAAACCCATTCAAGCTCCTAAGGGTGTTCCATGATCTCATGGAATGCTAGCTGCTGCCCTGGAGGGTACAGACCCTTTATTTTCTTATCTTACAAACCACACAGCTAAGTTGCTTATATTCTAAGCAGCAGGAAACAGGTCTGCTGGACCATCACCTCTCCATCTTTTTTTTTGTTTTTGTTTTTGTTTTTTGAGACAGGGTTTCTTTGTGTAGCCCTGGCTGTCCTGGAACTCACTCTGTAGACCAGGCTGGCCTCGAACTCAGAAATCCACCTGCCTCTGCCTCCCAAGTGCTGGGATTAAAGGCTTGAGCCATGAGTACACTGTAGCTGTCTTCAGACACACCAGAAGAGGGCATCAGATCCCATTACAGATGGTTGTGAGCCACTGTGTGGTTGCTGGGAAGGGAATTGAACTCAGGACCACTGCAAGAGCAGTAAGTGTGCTCTTAACTGCTGAGCCATCTCTCCAGACCCTCCCCCCCCCACAACCTCTCCATCTTAGCATCCATTTATCTACCCACTCACCCCTCCCTGAACCCATCCATCCACTCATCTTACATCCGTTCCTTACTTTTTACCCATCCATCCATTCAACAAACTAAATCTGTCTTGGGTTTCCTCTGCACCTCAGGTCTCCGTTCTCTGGTGTTTTGTGACCTGTCCAAGTGGAAAGGGCACAGCTTGGTCAGTGTGCAGACAGGAATGTCCTTGGGTGTGTTGACTAACTCCTGTGGCTCTTGCTAGAGAGACTGAAACACAAGAATCAAGAGCTAAATAAAGCCTTGCTTGGAGGACTTAACGAGACACCTTCTCAAAAAAGAAGCTGGGTAGCAGTGGCGATGGTGGTTCACGTCTTTAATCCCCAAACTCAGAAGGCAGAGGCAGGCAGATCTCAGAGTTGAAGGTCAGCCTGATCTACAGAGAGTTCCAGGACATCCTGGGCTACCCAGAGAAACCCTGTCTTAAAACAAAACCAGGAGTGTTTATGAAATGACTCCTGTATGCAGGCCACTTCTCTCTTGGATCCAGGGATGTAGATGTGTCATATTTAGCTCCTGCCTCAGGGAGAGAGTCGGGCTGGCTGGAGAGACCGTTAGAGGTTCAAGAATCTGAGAAAGAGATCCTTTGGCCCAGTTGAAGATCTTCATTGTTTCAGGAGAACTCAGAGGCTTAGGAAAGGACCTGTCTGTCCCCTGAAGCCACTAAGAGGACAGTCATTACAGTGACCTGGAAGTCCTGGTTGCAAACAACAGATCCATCATTCCAGGTGGAGGTGCTGTGGGATTCAGTGACAGGAGAAGGGTACACACTGGGTCCAAACTGGCTTAGATCCAGTCCCCCACCTCCCTGAGCTTATTTCTCCACCCCTGCATGTATAAGGTGGACGTCAGCGTGACATAGTGCTTAGCACTGAGCCTGGCCCTTCAGTCCCAGATTGCTCCAATCGTCATCCTTTTTGATTATATCTGGCTCTTGGTCAAAGGCAGATGCAGATCAAAGCCGGGTAGGGAAACGAAGGCGTTAACATTCTTGTGGGTGGTCCGCTTGTGCCCAGCCTGAAGCAGAGCCTAGCAAAGGTGGGCACCTGAGCCAGCAGGTGAGCTGGCAGGCTCTCTCTCTGGTTCCACCTGCCAGTCCTGGAAGCCTGGTCGGCTGAAGTAGCACTTAGGCCCCCAGGGCTCCTTGGGGCCTTTACTGGGTAATTCCATCTGCATTACAGCCGATTATGCCGCAATAAATACCACATTCCAGGGCCAATTTATGAGACTCACTAGGGAACTTTCCCCCTTAGCATCAGTCACCTACAGCCAGTCAGGAGAGGGAAAGGGTGTGCCAGTGAGTGGGTGACTAAAGTGACTGCCTCTTGCCTGCCACTGCACAAATCTCTTTCTCACACCAGCCTCTGCTCCATTGTACATGCTGTAGATGGGTGAGAACACACCCTATGCTTGGCCCAGACTCCAGCACATTTCTCTTGGCATATGGCCCTAACATGGGGGCCTGGAAGCACTCTGGGGTGTCAGGGAGGATCAACTTTTTGGGATACACATAAAGTACATACATGGTACAAAGAGAAACATCCAATGCTACACAGAAACTAGTATTTAGAGAACTGGTGAACACCCCATTCACTAACACCTTCATTCATTCAACAAAAGTTTCCTGATAGGGGCTGGAGAGATGGCTCAGCGGTTAAGAGCACTGACTACTCTTACAGAGGTTCTGAGTTCAATTCCCAGCAACCACATGGTGGCTCACAACCATCTGTAATGAGATCCAATGCCCTCTTCTGGTGTGTCTGAAGACAGCTATAGTATATTCATATAAATAAAATAAATTAAAAAAACATTTCCTGATGAATATCTGGATGCTGGATGGGTACTGTCCATCTTCTACAAACCTTTCTCTCCCCCTCTTATTTTTCTTTCTTTCTTTCTCTCTTTCTTCCTTTCTTTCTCTCTTTCTTCCTCTTTCTTTCTTTCTTTTTCTTTCTTTCTTTCTCTTTCTTTCTTTCTTTCTTTCTTTCTTTCTTTCTTTCTTTCTTTCTTTCTTTCTTGTCTTTCACACAGGGTCTCATGATATAGCCCTGGACAGCCCAGACCTCTCTATGTAGATCAGGCTGGCCTTAAACTCCAACAATCTGTCTGCCTCTGCCTCCACAGTGCTGGGATCAGAGGCATGCCTGGCCCGCAATATGTTTTCTATTACTCAAATACTCAAAATGCAGAGCCTGTAAATATCATGTCAAACATATATAAGGTCTTACAAACAATGAACAGAACTGAATATGGTAGTGTATACCTGTTATCCTAGAACCAAGGGAGACAGGTGGCAGAGGATCAGGAAGTCAAGGCTAGCCTCAACTACATATGAAGTTCCACACCAGCTTGGGCTGCATGAGACCTTGTCTCAGCAGTCAGATCCTGGGGCTGGAGAGAGGGCTCAGTGGCTAAGAACATTTCCTGTTCTTTGCAGAACTTGAGTTCGGTTCTAAGCACCTACATCCGGTGGCTCACGATTGGCTGTAACTCCAACTCCAGGGGATCCCGTGCAGTCCTCTGGCCTCAGAGGCACCCAAGAAACACACACACATACCAAGGGAAAAAAAAATCAAAACAAAACAAAAGGAACTGACTGGAAATCTTAACACAAACCACAGGGTCTCCAGCCTAGCGTGTCCAACAGAACACTTACCCATACCATGTGTATACTACACATATGTTCCACTCGTCTCGATACTCATGCACGTGCCTGTCCACAGGACTTTGCTTGGCACACCACAGTCCCTACCTCCCCAGATGTGATTTCCTCTTACTGAACCGCATGTAACTGTAATAACAGCTGAGATTTGACTCGAGGGTCTGAGTCCCAGCCTGTGTGGTTTCCATGAGCGACCTTATTTGATCTTCACGATGACTTTTTCCAAGTAGGTCCCTAGTGTCCCCAGGGAGCACAGGGAGGCTCAAAGGAGCAAAATGACTTGCCCAGACTTTGTCTGCCGCCCCCTGCACTGTGCTTCCGGCAGCTGGGAAGTGTGTGGCACACTCAGGTACACACAGGTCCTCTCACACTTCAGCCCACAGTTACATACACATCAACACATCCACATTCCATATTATACACAAGGCGCTCACAGATTCCCATACACTAACCCATGAGAGCCGGCTCAGACCCTCCAGTACTTCATTCAGACATATTCCCACATACATGTTCAGCCACTCTCATTCTCAGAAGACATAGCCTCCTCTCCCATCATCCCTGATCAAAGGCTTTAATTAACCCCAACACCTGTAATTAACCCTTTCTCTCCCCCTCCAGGGGAAATGTCTGGACCCGTTTCTCAGAATCAGCCAAGGCCTAGCTGGTGGGTAGGACCCTAGGAGGACCTGGTACCAGAGTGTGGGGCAGGATGACCAGGGACAGGGGAGTCACCGAGAGGAAGGCCAGGGACTAGGAGGTGTGCAGAAAGGTCCATGGAGAACCAAGCTTGCTATAGCCATTCCTTTTTCACTGGCCAAATGGTAACAGGGCAACAGGCAGTTGTGGGTGGCCGGTCTGGCTGCTTAGTTCACTTCACATCCGTTTGTTTCACTGACTCTAGACGCCAAGCGAAAAGATGAACTCAGATTTGAGGAACCTTGGCAGAGCTAAAGAGTGGGTAGGAGGCAAACATCTCCAGGGTATCAAAACGGAATAATCTTGTTCTGTCATCCAGGGATCAGGGGACAAGGGTGTTCTGTTGGAATTCAGAGGCAGAGGTCAAGGGTAGGGAAATGGAGGGTGTGTGCCGGGTCCCCAAATGGAACAGTGGTTAAAACAGATCGGGGCCCAACTTCATATCCTGCCTCTATGACTGGTGAGTTTTGGGCATCGTAGGGTACCTTGGAACCTTATCTTCAACCCTCCACTCTAAAGTGAAGACACCTGCAAGTCTGGCATGTTCCTAGAGGCACTACTCTTGGTACACAACTTAGAGGATCTTCCTGGGTGTGGCATATCTTCTGGAGGTCTCGGGAGCGAGCGTGTGTATGTGTGTGTGTGCGCGCGCGCGCGTGCGCGCGCGCATTATCAGGAGTTCTTCAGGCCCTTTGCTAAGGAAGGCTTCTATTTCTCAGATTTACAATTCACTCTTGAAGCCCAAGGGCGAAAGGGGAGAGTAGGTGCAGATTCATTCCACACATTTGGGGACTAACCCTTGGTGGCGCTTTGAAGTGAGCAAACTTCTTCAAGGTTTGCACAAGCCACGCACACGCACACGCTGGCCCAAGCACCGGCCCCCTCGATCCTCAAATTCCTGCCCTCTCCCCACCCCCAACTTCCCTCCGACTTCCCCGCCCTCTAGTCAGGGTGTCAGTCCGGCCCCTTTAAAGACATTCCTGAGGGAGTGGTTTCGGTGACGTCAGCACAGGGCATGAATGAACAGGAGCGGGTTCTCACCCAACTTCCATTAAGGACTTGGGGCAGGAGGGTAGAAGTTGTCTGCGGCGGCGGGCGGGCAGGGGCGAGACATCGAGGCCGGCGTGCGGACAGCAGGGATCGCGGGGAGCGAGAGGTGCGGCATGGAGCTCCGGGCAGTCGGCTTCTGCCTGGCGTTGCTGTGGGGTTGCGCGCTGGCGGCCGCGGCGGCACAGGGAAAAGAAGGTGAGTGTCTACGCCGTGGCCGCAGCTACCAGGGACTCTGGGACCTGGGACCCCGGGGGTCCCAGCCTCCTCTCTGGGGCGCACCTTTGGAAACTGACTTATGGCTGCTGGGTCCCAGCGCGCAGGGTTAAGGCAGAGCGAGCGGGCTACGGTCGGGGACGATCCTGGGGACCCATTTTCTGAGATCCCAGGTTCTCTGGAACTAAGGGATCTCGGCTGGGGCGCGCAGGGCTCAGAGGCCGCGGAAAGGGGGACGCGGCGCCCGCCACGCGGTTGCAGCCCCGTGGCGGCTTCTGGAACGCGACCCCCGCAGGGCGCGCGGGGTCTCTCAGGAGAAAGGAGGCGTCTAAGTAGGGTTTTCCGGGCGATCGGTCTCTTAGTAATCCGAGTTCTCTTAACTCGTCTGCCCCGATTTCGCGCGGAAGGCATTTGGATGCAGGCCCTGATTTTTGGGGAGGGGTCTTCTCGGTGCCCTGTACCAAGCAAAAGGGTCTCTCTACGCCCCATCCGCTTTTTCACTGGGATCCCCTGGGCCAGCCTTGGGGAGCGCCTGGGGTCAGCCTCTGCCACTCACACCTTCCCTTCTTCCCAAGCCGCCCTCCCAGGTTCGGGAGACAGGTTAAGGGCTGGGAGCAAGAACAGGAAGTCCCAAAGTCAAGTGTTCTGAGCAAGGGGTGACTCAGAAGGAGGAAATGCGGCAGGTGGGGTTGCGGCCTCCCGCGGTCTGGAGCCGTCATCTCGGGGCCACGGGGAGCCCAGGCACCTGGAGGTGGGGGAGTGAATCACCTGCCCCCGCCCCAGCGTCTTGGAGCCACGCAAGGTGAGGGGGCCGTAGAGGTTGCCTTTGCCCAAGGCGCAGCCTGGGGGTGTGCTTGGGGGCGTTGTCCCCCAGCTAGGGTCTCCGAGAGAGTGGGGATTCCTGCCCTGCCCTTGACCGAGGATCTTCCTGTCCACTCTGCCGGAGCTGGCTTCCGTTTCCCACAACTAAAACTTTTCCCTGCTTTTGGCCATAGCGAGTCTCCTGCGGACTCCAACTGGAGGGGCGGGGTGGGGGTGGGAGGACGGGGACAGGGGAAATCGCGGAGGAACCCCTGGTTGGTGAGAAGTTTCCTTAAGTCTTTTCGTCTTGCAGGTTGGGAGGGTACAAGGCCAGACTGGAGCTCTTGGAGGGTGGGGAGTTAGGGGTAGATGGGGTGTTAGATCCTGGCCCTATCCGGAGGACAGATTAAACCCTCCTCTGAAGTTGCTTTTGTCAAGGTGTGAATAGGGATTCTGAGACCCTCACTCTCCTCACCCTGATCCAACTTGTGGCTCTCTATTCTTGAGAACTGTGGTTGTGGAAAAGGGAAAGACAGCTGGGATTGCTAGAGGCCTTCCTGGGCTGCCCCGGAGTTGAGGATTAGATGTCTGCTTTGCTGTGAGCGCTCCTGACCCCTCAGCCCCCAGCAGGGAAGCCTCAAACAATCTTGTATTTGTGCCTCTGGGTGCATCTGTCCTCCTCGCCCCAGCCTTTGTGGTTAATCCCGTTCTGCATGGGATCGAGGAGAAAAGGGGTGCGGATTGCTCGTGGTCGTGGAAAATTCTTGTCTAAGCTCCGGACTCCCCAGGAACACTGTCTGGGGGTGGGGTTGGGAGTGGGGTCATGACCCAGCTGGTTGTACTTCCTTTGGGGGGAGGTGAGGGCAGGTATGATCTCTCTAGCCTTGGCACAGCTGTGCAGCTTCTTCTGCTTTCTGCTGGGTTTGGAAAACCAGGGGAATCGGTTAGGTCCTCGACAGCTGCTGAATCTACCTCCTACAGTGACCTTTACTTTTTTCGGACGTTTGTGTGTGTGTGTGTGTGTGTGTGTGTGTGTATGTGTGTTCTCGTGTGCGCGTGCACCAATGCACAAGTGTGGAGCTCAAATTTGCAGGAGGAATGCCTCTCTCTCCTTCCACCATGTGAGTTTTGGGATGGAACTCACAAGTGACAGATAAATATGCTTTTACCTGCTGACCCAACTCACTGCCCTGTCCTTCCTTACTGAGAGAGGCCCAATATTGGTCAGCCAGGGACCTCTGCACAGAGGGTCTGCCCACACATCTAGCTGTTTCATCCAACCAGAACTGCTTGCCACTGACTCTAGAGCCACTGGGATTGGGGGCGGGGAGGGGGGGAGTTAGAGCCGCTCTCCCCGTCCCTATCTGGAGTCTCTGGTCTTCCCCTCCTTTTTTAGGTGTAAGCTGATCTTGGCTAAAGAGGGATGAAGTTAACAGGGAGGTGGCAAGGGGGTATTGCATTATGGGAAAGCTTGTAAAGTAATATAGCCCACAAGGGTGACATTATGGTGGCAAATTCCCTGCCCTCAGTGTCTCTTAGAGGACAGAGGACTTATGGGGTACCCCCATCTAGGTCAGCCTTGTGATGAATCCCTGAGAGGGTCATGAAGGGGGGCCTCCCAAGCTCCTTGCTTCCAGCTAACCAGAACATTTGATTACCAGAGCCCAGGGCCTGTCACAGCAGAGGAATGGGGGCTCTCCCCGTTCCTGATGGTTGGTTCTAGGGAATTTCCATGGGAGGGGGCTGTGGTTGGTAACCCTTGGGGGTGTATGAAGCCTTCTTTTCTTCCCAGATAGTTCTAGATCCAGGCTTGGGCTGGCCCTCCTGTCAAGTTAACCCTTCAAAGCCCCTTCCCCAAGGGGCTTAGCTTGAACTTTGCATACTGCTTGTGTATATGCTGTGTGTGTATGTGCGTGTGTGTGTGTGTACTATGTGTTAGATTTACTAAACAGAGCCCCCCCCCACTTCCTCCTACCTAGGGGGAGTCAGGAACCCCCAGTAAGGATAGTGAGTTTCTCAGGCTTAGGCCCTGGGCATGTCTGAACAAATCCCTGCTGTTACCCACCGCACCTTCCACTACCTAACTACAGCCTCACTGGCTGTGGTAGAGTGTCTGAGCCACTTCAGATTTCCTCTTGCTTGCTAGAGATGTGATTGAGGCCAGGACTAGAGTGGCAGTTCTCACCAGGACAGAGACAGTCTAACTTCAGGAAGGGCTTGCTTTGTTTGAGACAGAATTTGAGACAGTCATTCTGTAGCCCAGGCTGGCCTCAACTCAGAAATCCTCTGGCGCTATACATACTGCTGTTCTTCTTAGTTTTATTTTAAGATATTTGTTGTTTGAGACAGAGTCTCAGCTATTTAGTCTCACTAGCTTGGAACTTGCTTTGTAGGACAGGCTGTCCTCAAACTCATAGAGATCTGCCTGCCTCTGCCTTTGGAGTGCTGGGATCAGAGGCATGTGTCACCACATCTGGTGTTGGAGATCAGACTAGAGCTCCGTCCGTGTTGGGCTATCACTCCGTTAACTGTTTATTTTGTTGTTGGTGGTGGTGGTCCAGGGAGTTGCCTCCTAAGCATACACCGCTCAGCTGAGATACACTGTCCTTAAGGCCAAGACCCCTCCAGTCTCCTCTTATATCTGGATGACTAGCCTGCCTCAGTTTCCACCTAGAGCCATTC
>NW_022196900.1:97878135-97909028 GCF_008632895.1 Mastomys coucha
CTGGCCTCAAACTCAGAAATCCGCCTGCCTCTGTCTCCCAAGTGCTGGGATTAAAGGCGTGCACCACCCTGCACATTGTAGTTTCTTCTTCTTCAATCATAGGTCTTGGTTTCTGAATCTGGGGGCCTTATGTGAGTCTAAAGCCTCAGTTTCCCCAATACCTTGCTCTCTGAGCAGGGCGATATGACTTAGCCTTTACTTGGAAGTAGAAGAGAAACAGAATCTTGGGTCTTGGCTGCTGCACCTGGCAGAGAAGTAGGAGTGGCTGGTGGAAGGAGCCTGAGGGCCACGCCAGGCCCTGGCAGTTCCAGACTGATTGATTGATTGCTTGGTTGGTTGGTTGGTTGATTGATTGACTGGTGGTTGATTTATATTCATGTGCATTGGTGTTTTGCCTACACTGTATCTTTTTGTGAGGGCATCAGATCCCCTGGGACTGGAGATACATGCAGTTATGAGCCACCATGTGGATGCTGGAAATTGAACCCTGGTCCTCTGGTAGAACAACCAGGGCTCTAGGGCTCTTTTTTGGTTGTTTGTTTTGTTTTTTGTTTTTGTTTTTTCGAGACAGGGTTTCTCTGTGCAGCCCTGGCTGTCCTGGAACTCACTCTGTAGACCAGGCTGGCCTTGAACTCAGAAATCCACCTGCCTCTGCCTCCCAAGTTCTGGGATTAAAGGCGAGTGCCACCACTGCCTGGCACAACAAGGGCTCTTAACTGCTGAGTCATATCTGTGGCCCCCTCCAGATGCCTCTTGAGAGGAGATAGTGTGGCTCTGGCACCCGATCCCTCTGACCCCTCTGGGCTGGGAAAGCCCCCTATGAGGGTCTCCCTCCATCCTTTCCCCAGGTTCTTCTCCCAGGTTAAGCATGACTTTCCCAAGGAGGAGACCTGGCCAGCGATGTGTGGCTCTGGACCCCTCCTACACACCTCTAAGCCTTCAAAGCTTTAGTCCTTCTAATCAGTGCCTTTGTGGTGGGAAGATCCCCCAGATCTGTCTCCTCCAGTGTACAGCCCTTTTTTTCTTTATTTTTCCGGGGGGCGGGGTGGGGTACAGAGTGTGATCATGTAGCCTTGCTGGCCTGGAACTGACTATATAGACCAGGGTGGGCTTGAACTCCTAGAGATCCACTTGCCTGTGACTCTCTAGTGCTGGGGTTAAAGCTGTGCGCAGCTGCCAGGCCAGGCCAACAACCCAATCTTATGGCACAGATCAATGCCTATGTACCCTCTGCTACTGTGTGTGCTGGGTGGCCTGGTTTGGGTCAGGGTGTTCTATGCCAGGGGGATGTGGCAGAAGCAGACAGTCCCGTCCTCTGTGACCCGCATGAAGTGTTCCCTTGTTCAAGGAAGCAGATGGGGCCGTGGGCTATCATTTTATCCCATTCACCCCAGCACACTACCCAGCTGCCGGTCTCCTGCTGTGCCCTGGCCCGACCCAGCTAGGGGTTGAAGGGAACAGCGGAGCTGAAAGCCTGGCGACAGGCTGCTGAGTGATATGCTGAGTCCAGCTTCTTCCCAGGTCAAGCCGTGTGTAGATCCTGGGGTTGGGGTTGGCGGGGTGTGGGGCACACACATCACCCCATGCTGGTTCTGCGTGTATTTCCTAGGAAAGCCCCGCCTCACTGGTCCTTCCCCCATCTTTCCCACAGTTGTTTTGTTGGACTTCGCAGCAATGAAGGGGGAGCTCGGCTGGCTCACACACCCCTATGGCAAAGGAGTGAGTAAAACCTTCAGGGCTGAGGGAGGGTGGGAAGGAGGGCTGCACATCCCAGGAGGGATGGAAGATGGGAGCTGGGAGCAGACTCTGCAGGTCAACCAAGCTTCAAACTGTTTACTGCCCTGGACTGAGTTAGTGACCCAGGCCAAGGCAGTCTGGAGCTGGGCAGAAGGAAGAGACCGTTCATAGGTGGCCTAGCAGAGGACCTCAGCAGGGTGGGATGCTCCATCAGCGCTGTCTGCCTCTTGGGGGGAAGGGTTAAAGGCTATGCGGGGTGAAGAGTGAGAGATACAGGACAGTGACTTCCTGTGGGGGGGGGTGTTCCCTCCTATTCTCCCTCCACACTGTGGACATCTCCTTTTCCGCTATGATTTCTAGGGTTCTCCTCCCCTGACCTCAGATTCCTAGTTTGAAGGCTGTGGACTTTGGGGAAGACACTACTGTGCTTTGGGCCTCAGTTTCCCTTGGGTACAATGCACCCTTGCTAAGTTGGTCCTGGGACTCTGAAACAGAGGGAGGGGTGTGTCTCTAGGGAGCACTTGGGACAGTTGCTGGCCAGATCTGAGTGACTTGCATCTATCCTGAGTCATGGCCTGAAGTATAGTTTTAAAAAGACTTCTAGGATCCTGGAATGCCCAGCTGGAGGCTGGAGGCAGATAGCAACCCAGTCATTATATGCAGTGGAAACTGAGCCCCAGGCACATGGGTCTTGGCCAGTGTCACATAGGACAGCTCAGGCCTTGCTGTTGTTGTTTTTTAAAGATTTATTTATTTTAGGTATGTAAGTACACTGTCACTCTCTTCAGACACACTAGAGGAGGGCATTGGATCCCATTACAGATGGTTGTGAGCCACTGTGTGGTTGCTGGGAATTGAACTCAGGACCTCTGGAAGAGTAGTCAGTGCTCTTAACCTCTGAGCCATCTCTTCAGCCCCTTCTTGTTGACTTGTTTCTTTCCTTTATTCACACATTTCATTCATCTGAGACCGCCCTAAGCGCATATTCTTTACCAGGGAGGCCCAGAGGATTCAAAGTGGAGTCAGTTGCCTGTTCCCCTGCAGAAGAGTTCAGAATACAGCCCTGGGAGCCAGGCCTGTGTTACCATATGCCAGGTTCTCCGATGAGGGGCACACAACCCCACCCAGGCACCCTGGAGGAGCCTGAACTATATTGTCACCACGAGCTGATCACCTCCAGGGGCGGGAGGATCATCCATTGTCTTCATTTACCGTAACTGTCAACACCCATGGCACACAGCGGTGGCCCTACACAGTGACATGACGCTAGCTGCTGCGTATGGTGGTAGCCCTGAGCGCCACGTTCTGGGCTCAGTGTTTTGTCATGTATGCTCACAGCAGTTGTAGAGATGGGACTGCTGGGTTTAGAAAGCAGAAATGATACACACGCGGGTGCCCCAGACTCTAGCCCAGGCCCATGGATGGGGAAACTCAGTACCCAGACATTAGGACCAGAAAGACCCGCAGCCATGTGGTGGCCCCACTGTTTTCTGGTCGCCTTTCTCTAGGTCCTAGTTTTCCTCCCTGTAGAATGAAGGCACCAAGAACCGAGAGCAGATGTGGCCGTTCTAGACTTGTTACTTAACAATTCAGAAGTAGAGGCTGGAGGGTTAGATGTTCAGGGTCATCTCTCATGACAGTGAGTTTGAGGCCAGCTTGAACGACATGAGACACTGTCTCAACAGAACAACAGCAATGCCTGAGAGGGGGGAAAACTGTGAAGTGATATCCCGTGGGACTCAGTCCCTGCCTCCCCGACTAACCCTCACCTGTTATGCACACAGTGGGACCTAATGCAGAACATCATGAACGACATGCCCATCTACATGTACTCTGTGTGCAACGTGGTGTCTGGCGACCAGGACAACTGGCTCCGTACCAACTGGGTGTACCGGGAGGAGGCCGAGCGCATCTTTATTGAGCTCAAGTTCACCGTGAGAGACTGCAATAGCTTCCCGGGTGGCGCCAGCTCCTGCAAAGAGACCTTCAACCTCTACTATGCAGAGTCAGACGTGGACTATGGCACCAACTTCCAGAAGCGCCAGTTCACCAAGATCGACACCATCGCCCCTGACGAGATCACAGTCAGCAGTGACTTCGAGGCTCGCAACGTCAAGCTGAACGTGGAGGAGCGCATGGTGGGGCCCCTTACCCGAAAGGGCTTCTACCTGGCTTTCCAGGACATTGGCGCCTGTGTGGCGCTGCTCTCCGTTCGGGTCTACTACAAGAAGTGTCCCGAGATGCTGCAGAGCTTGGCTCGTTTCCCCGAGACCATTGCCGTGGCCGTCTCCGATGCGCAGCCCCTGGCCACGGTGGCCGGTACTTGCGTGGACCATGCCGTGGTGCCTTATGGGGGCGAGGGGCCTCTCATGCACTGCACGGTGGATGGCGAGTGGCTGGTGCCCATCGGGCAGTGCCTGTGTCAGGAAGGCTACGAGAAGGTCGAGGACGCCTGCCAAGGTGAGTGGAGGTTCCTGGGGTGGCAGGGAAGCCCAACCGGAGTGGGAGGTCACGAGGTCACGGCGCTGGGATTGGAAACATCTTAGTGCATTGTGGAGGTGGCTGCTCTGCTGCAAGTCTCTGTTCTCGGGTGCATGTCTCTGTTCTTGGGTGGTTGGTCCTGTGACCGGAAGCTGCTTGGGAACAGGACCGGGTTGGGACTCTGAGCCTGGGGTTAGGGTTCTAGGCCGACGGAGCTTGGCTTCCAGTGCCCAGCGTTTCGCCCATTTCTTTCACTCCCCCGGCCTGAGTTTCATCATCTTGTAAAGTAGAGAGAGAGAAAGAGAGAGAGAGGGTCATAGTATCTGTCTTGGGGGGTAGTTGTGATAATCACATGACCTCATGCTCGTAAAGTGCTTAACGTCAGCACCTGACACATAAATACCGGTGAGTGCAGCTGTTATTTTTTTGATTCATCCCATGAATAGTTGCTGCCCTGCTGGGGCTCTGAAGTTGATTCCCAGAATTCTCTTGCTGTGCGGCCTCAAACAAATTGCTCAGCTTCTCTGGGCTTCAGCTCATCATATATATATATATTTTAAAGATTTATTTATTTATTTCATGTATGTGAGTACACTGTCACTGTCTTCAGACACACCAGAAGAGGGCATCAGATCCCATTACAGATGGTTGTGAGCCACCATGTGGTTGCTGGGAATTGAGCCATCTCTCCAGCCTCTCAGCTCATCATTTAATGCAGCTTATTTATGTGTTAATTCAGACTCGGGGTATGCTCAAATCACCTGGAGTGGGCTGGAGGAGCTGTGAAGTGGGGTGCAGTTAGCTCTCAGTAGAGCCACAGACCCCGAGATCCTCTGTTGGGGTTCATTGATGACATATGGAGACTGCAAAGGGCCCCGTTTGGGTGACTCACTGGGAACAGGTCTGGGCATTAGTGAACTCACACACCGGAAGCTGTGGGGACAGCCAAGGCCCGGGACAGCGGAACTATACAATGGGTTTGCAGTGGATGACTCTGGAAGCGACTGGGACAGAGCGCGTGAGGAATGCTGCTGACCTTTGAAAGGCCCTGGGAGCTGCTTTTGCAGTGATAAGCTGGGTACTGAGAAATTGGGGGCCAGGGCCTTGGGTGCCTAGCCTGCTGGATGACGCTTAGGATGAGGAGTTCCCTCAACATCTCTGGCTTCAGCTCTCCTTTGAGCAAAATGGGATTTAAATAAAAAAATACCTCCCCTTGCAGATCTAGTTTTCCGAGAAGGAGGCTGGAAGAGCCTGGAGCCTCTCTAGTAGGTAGTCTGTGTGCTTCCCAAGGCCCTTCTTAGAACCTTGCTTAACATGGAACTTAAGCCTCTGGATGAAGGGTTTCCTACAAGCTTTTCTGGCCACATGACTTCCCATCATCCCCCCCCCCACACACACACACACTCCTCCCAGCTGCCTTCTGCTGAGTGAGCCCCCTTCCCTAGGTGGCCCCTTGCTTAGGTGACCTCAGATGCACACTCTGAGCTTCAGACAATGACCATGGAGGGGGGGGGTGCAGGACAGGACAACGAGTGGGCCCAGGAGCTCCTCCCCCATGACATCCTAACACAAGAATGCGGGGGTGGAGGAGGGGCGGTCGAAAACTTTCCACCCTGGTAATTCAGACCCTGCAGAGATAAGTGGGGGCTAAGGGGGAGGTCTTCGTGCAGTGGGCTAGCTCCCTTTTCTTGTGGGGATCAGGGTTCTTGCCAAGCTTGGTTTATAAAGAGCTTATAAAAAGCCAGCTCCCCCTTGGGAGGAATCAGCCCAGCTCACCCTGAGGACCAATCCGCAGGAGGGACACTTGACTTAGCTGGCACAACTCTCTTTGAGTTCTAAACACCTACCGCACTGGCTCTGTCTCCCAGTCCTCCTCCCACCAGGTAAAGGGTCTTGCCGTGCCAGACTGGCAACCCGAGTTCGTCTCTCAGAACACAGGTAGAAGGCGAGAGCCGGCTTCACAGAGTTGGCTTGCGCGCTTGCGCACTTGCGCATGACATGCACGGATGGCTGTGAGTGCCTGAGAGTGCGTGGGCACGCAATCCTGCTAAATACAGTTAATTTCAAAATTCTTGCTTCTACGCCTGGGACAGTGTGGTCCTGGGGGGGGTTAACAGCGGTGTGCTTGGAAGTTTGTGTGGTTCCTTCTGTGAGTCTGGGACTCGTGGTAGTCCCATTGACTAGATGAAGAAACTGAGGCTCTGTCTGCCTGGAATCACGCAGCTATGTCAGGGTTTAACTCTCGGTGCACAGCAGTGCCCAGGCTGCTGTGGGTCAGGAAGTGGGACAGGAAATGACCAGATCCTGTGGAATCCCTGACTCAGCTCTTGGCACTGAGATGGGCTCTCTGGGCAGTTCTGGGATGGCAGCTCTTGGCATCGGAACTGGGGCTTCATCAGAGGGAGGGATGGGGTGACTGGAGGGCCATTGCCGGTGTGTTGAGGATGTGAAGGGGGGTGGCACTTGAGTGACTTCCTAGGCTCTCTCTCTAGCCTGGAGTCTCAGGTCCTTCTGTTACAGCTTTTACTGATGACAGGGGGTGTGGCACCCCAAGGTCATCCTGCACCACCGTCAAGGTCATTTCTGATCTGTTTTTCCCAGGAGTTTTCTCCCTGGGGAAAGAAGGCTGGCCAGGAAAGGGTTAAGTGGTCTGCAGAAAGGAGGTGCCTTCCAGGTGGACAGGTGGGCATGCTGCCCTGCCAGGATAACAGAGATACCAGAGCGAGCTATGTCAGGAATGAGCCGGCTTCCCTCCAGCCCACCCCCAGCTCTGTCCAGGGAACTGTGGAGCCACTCAGGCTGGCTGCCCTCTCCCTGGGGGCTGCTTTGTCTCTGCTTCCCGCCTGCGTTGGCCTCTGCAGGCCCCTCCGCCCCTGACTGGCACTGCCTCGGCCCAGAGAGATGGAGGCCAGGTGAGCAGGTGGCCAGCGGCCTGGGCCAGAGGCTCAGCCCAGCAGCTGGAAGGCCGGCCTCTGGAGGATGTCTCTGCCCGGCTCTGGTTTCGTGGCTGCCTTTCGTAAGGAGAGACACTTCATTTCAGGTACCAGAGCAAACACTTCCCTGTGAATAGGCCAGGTCTGTAGTCTGCAAATCACTTGGAGAGGGTGAGGAGTCTCCCATTTTACAGATGAGGAGATCAAGGCCCAGAGTGGAGATGACTGGACACTATTCCCACCTGACTGGGTAGCAGTGTAACTATGGTAACGCTCCTTTGGGCTTTATCCTTACTATCGGGACCTGGCCACCTTACACTCAGATCCACAGAGCTGTCAGGGTCTTGATCAGCTCAGTCTGAGCTATTACATGCTATTTACATGTGACATACTACACGTGGTTTACATGCAATGTTACATGTGATAGCTGGTGAGAAGGGAATCCCTGCCCAGGGCCCACAGCAGTGATCTTGCACTATGGTGGGACTAGGGGCTCTAAGTTGATAGCGGCTCCCCCGGTATAGTCATACCAGATCTTATTTCTGTGGCTATCAGGGGTAAGGGTCATGGTGGCAATCCCCCAGCCTCATCCCTGTGCTCTGATCTCTGGGCTCTAATAGCCCCCACCAAGCAGGCTCAGCCTCTCCCTGGTTACCGGAGGTAAGTGGGTCCCCTGAACGGAAGGAAGGAGGCCCCGCAGAGAAAGCAAACAAGATAAAGGCTGGAGGTGGGAGAGTTGGGTGGGTGGAGGGGAGCGCTTAGCTTATCTGCTAGGTGGCGGATATGTCCACAGATAGCGCCTGGGGCATATGGGAGAGGAGATCCGGGCCTGAGAACCGGGAGTGGGGCTCCCCTTCTGTAGGCACCACAGAGCCCGTTTTGGGCACTTTCTACACCCTGGATCAGTAACTCACGGTTGATGTTCACTGTCAGGATACAAAGTTCAGGCTCCACGTGCATGGCCGAGCTAGCGAGGTGGTATTCTGGTTGCCAGCTGCTCCTGGCTTGGTTGGGAAGGTCCATTGCCTCCAGAACTGACCTATTGACCTCACGACCTTACCACCTAGGGCCTGAGAGGCCGCTGGGCCTGGGGAGGGGCTCCACCAGGAGCTGGATTAGCGCCACACAGAGGGCGTCTGTCCCTGAGTCACCCTGCACTGCCACCTGAGGGGCGGGCATCAGGAACTGGAAAAACCAGGGTACAGCCCTAGCTGCAGCGCCTGTGCCCCAGTTCGGCTTGGAGTGGCCCAGGCCTGCCAGGCAATTGGGGCCAGAGATGCACTCCACAGGTGCCCCAGGTGTGCCCGAGCCAGGCTCTCCTGCCAGCCAGGTGATTGTCCAAGTGAATGATATCCCTGGGAAGGCTCTTCTGCAACCCATTGTGCACTGCAAGTTTACCATTTAGCTACTCCTTCATTTCTTCATTCATTCATTCATTCATTCACTCCTTCATGTCCTCATTCATTCACATTTCCATATGTATCCAAGACCAATTGGTTGAGACCTCCTTCACATCAGGTCCCGTGCTGAGCCACAGATGGGCAGATAAACTCCTCCTGCTCTAAGCTGCCAGTCTCAGAGAGGGAGGGAGGGAGGGGAAGGGGGAGCAGAGAGGATCCTCAGTATGTGCACAGATAATTTCAAATGAGGCATAAAAGCTAGGCTGCGAATTCCCCTGGAGCTGAAAAGATGCTAATCTCTCAGTCACACCACCACATCCCAGTTCTCAGCGTTGTGCCAGACACGTAGGTTGGGCTTGTTTCTGTTTGGTAAACTTGAGCCTGAGTAATAGATGCCCCATTGGCTCACCAGGAGCCCTGAAATGGAGCTGTTGGTGAAGGTTATAGAGCATGTAAGCAGGGTGGGTGCTTGGTGTGGTGGGTGTATTGTGGGAGAGAGACCATGGCTGCTTGCTCGTCCGAGATGCTGAGGAAATTTAGGCGACTCCTAGGGTCCTTGGTAGTCTTCCTGCTGTGTTCTGGGACTCCTCAGACACGTGCAAACTGGCAGGCAGGGCCTGTGGGTGCTCCAGAGCTCTGTGGTTGGAGGAGGAGGGGGCAGCGCATTTTCAGCAGGCAAGAGCATGCCCTGTGGACGCCGCCTCCCCTGCATTATCTGGCATATCCGCAGCGGAAATCTCTCCAAATTCCCTTTTTCCTGCCACCAGGCAGGCCACCCCCAGGCTCTGGGGCCAAAGAATAGAGCCCATCTCTTCCCCCACTTCCTCTCCTGGCGTGAGATGGTGGGGAGCAGGGGAAGGTTGGCAGGTGGCTCAGGCCTTTGTGACCCCCAGTCTGTACGCCAAGCGCTGGGGCTGGAACGAAGGGCTTGTGATTTGGGAGCTGGACCATCCATCTCCCAGTCCCCTGATCTTAGTCCCCAGTGAACCAACACCTACGCCAGGTGTCACTGGGTTTCCGTGAGAGCATTAGGGGAATGGGAAGCCGGGACCAGCAGCGCCTGGCATTCTGGTGTCTCATTTTTGTGTGAAAGTTAGGCAAAAGAGAGAGCTATTTTTTCATATTGTAACAGATTTGTAACGGGAGTGAGGCCAGAGACATACACAGCTAGGAGGCTAGAGAGGCCTGTGGAGCTTGAGGAAGTGTATGTAGCTAACTCCATATAGCCCCATGGGTGGGCCTGGTGACCTGGTAGCTCTCCTCCACGCTGGCCTTCCTGGTTGGTGAAGCAGGTCAGCAGGATTCATGTTGCACCAACACTGAACATTGTTCCAAATTGAGGTGTTCCTGGGAACAGGAGAGGGACAGGTGACAGGAGAGGTGCTCAGCCTCAGTTTACCTTTTGGCTTGGAGACCTTGAACAAATTGACCTGTCAGAGCCTCAGCCTTGTCATCTGCAGAATGGGGTAGATGCCACTAGCCACACCCACATGTAAAGGATCCCCTTGAGGTCTAAATAGATGCGAAGTTCAAGCCCTGCACATCGTAGGAGCTTCATGCTTAGGAACTCAAGCTCTGTGCAGGTTAACTGATTCGGGGTGGGTACCTTTGTCCTGCTGTTTGATTCTGAATAACCCTTCTTTCTCGAAATAGATACCCAAGTTCACTCTGTGTGTGTCTGCTGGGCCAGCCTGGGCTAACTCAAGGAACAAAGAGTCAGGATGTTGCCTGCCTGACTTCTAGCAAAGGCAGGGCATAGGCTAGCTTGTGACAAGAGACCTGCATCACCCTCAGGCCCATCACCCTTTCACCTCTATTCTATTTCCTACAGAGAGATGGTCTCAGCTCTCCAGCCTGGCTTAGTCAAACCCTCGATGAGAGCAAGAGACTCCATTTTGGCTTCCCTGGAGGGGTTGTCCCCAGGCCATTAGGGCCAGGTCCGCCCGTGTCCGGAAGCCTTTGTCCAGGGCTTTTTCCTTACAGTGCCTGAGTGACTGACATGGAGTGGCACATGTTGGGCACCCTGTGGCTCTCAGGCCTCTTTGCTTGGTGTTCAAGGTCTCTCTCTGCTACATTATTGCTACGGCTCCTTCTATTTGTATCTAGAAGGTTGTTTATATCTTTTGTGTGGCAAGCTCTTACCCCATCGAACTTCTACTCAGCCTTTAGACCCCAGCTGAAGTATCCTCTCTGGCTCCTCAGAGACCTGGCCACCCTCTTTGCCCTCTGCCAGCCCCTTCCTATGGACATGTCACACACTCCTGTTTCCTGTCTGTACTCAAGAGTGTTAGCGTTCACTTCAGCGTCCATGAACCACATGGGGCTAGGCCGAGGATTTGGTGCAGGAAGTTAATGGTGCCTCAGGACCCTCCCCGAAAAAAAATCGAAAGGGGGAATTTGTAGGACCTGGGGACAACCTCTTACAAAGCCACCCAGGGCCTGGCCAGTCCCCTGAGGTGAGCCTCCTGTCTGAGCCGTTTCCTGCCTGTAGGCCAGGAAAGAGCTTGGGACAGGGAGCAGGGTAAGGTGCTAAGCGGAAGAAGCCCCCAGAGTCAGGTGCCTGACCCCCTAGCCAGCTGGCCAGGATGGAGGCTGACCACTAGAGGAGGAAGAGCGACTTCCTGGCGGCCCTCTGAAAGGAGAAATGACCTGGCTCTGGAAACGAGTCCAGGGAAAGAACTAGGCCCAACCTTTCCTGCTTCTTGGAGACCAGCCCCGGAACAGGAAAGAGATGGAGTCCTAGGGTAGAGGGGCCTTGGCAGGGGGGCATCCTGACTGGGGAAGTCCAGCTGTTTCGTCAGGCATAGGGGCACACAGATAAAATCTCCACCCTGGTCAGTTCGAATCTGTACAAGTTGAGATCCCGCTGGGCCAGTCTGCACAAAGCAGGTTACAGGAAGGTGCGTACGATGTGCTAGAGGTGAGCTGTGGTCCTCCAGCGCTATGCCTCACGGTGTGACATTTTCTGCAAAAGGCAGCTGGCATCCGATGTGCCGGGGTTTGGGGAACTTGGGGGCACTTGAGACAGGTTATTTTGGTGTCCAGGAGGCACTGGCCGTGGGTGTGATGTTCAATCAGGGAGAACATGGCTGGGGAACGGCATGTGGAATTGACCTCCTATCCCTCCTTGTGCCTCTCAGCCTGTTCTCCAGGATTCTTCAAGTCTGAGGCGTCTGAGAGCCCTTGCTTGGAGTGTCCGGAGCATACCTTGCCATCCACTGAGGGTGCCACCTCCTGCCAGTGTGAAGAAGGCTATTTCAGGGCACCTGAGGACCCACTGTCTATGTCTTGCACTCGTGAGTCTTACAGAGATTGGTGTGTGTGTTTGTGTGTGTGTGTGTCTGAGTGGGGGGAGGGAGAGGGAGGAGCAGCTCCATTGACCTCCACTCTTTGGACAGGTCCACCCTCTGCCCCCCACTACCTCACGGCCATTGGCATGGGTGCCAAAGTAGAACTGCGTTGGACAGCTCCCCAGGACACCGGTGGCCGCCAGGACATTGTCTACAGGGTCACTTGCGAACAGTGCTGGCCAGAGTCTGGCGAGTGTGGGCCCTGTGAGTCCAGCTTGCGATATTCAGAACCTCCTCACGCCCTGACCCGCACAAGTGTGACAGTCAGTGACCTAGAGCCTCACATGAACTATACCTTCGCTGTTGAAGCCCGAAATGGCGTCTCAGGCCTGGTGACTAGCCGAAGCTTCCGGACTGCCAGTGTCAGCATTAACCAGACAGGTGAGCCCAGGGATGATAGTGGCTATCCAGGGGGACCTGCCTGGGTGAGACTTGAGGACAAGCACCCGGGACTCAGCTGTTTGCAGAGAGGCGACAGGAGGTGGTTAAGAGTCCCGTCCTTCCTGGTCTATGCAGTGAGCACCAGGCTAGCCAGAGATGCATAGTTAAGATTCCTGCCAAGTGCGATAGCATATGCCTGTAATCCCAACACTCATGTTCTAAAAGTGGAGGCAGAGAGATCAGGAGTTCAAGGTCATCCTCAGCTACATAATGAGTTCAAGGCCTGTGCAAGGCAAAGGAAGAACAGGGGACATGGCTCAGGTGTTACAGAGTGCTTTATGCATAGGCTTGAGGGCTGGATTTGGATCCCTAAGACCCATAGAGGCAGAGAAAGGGAATCCCCAGCTGAGACAGCCAGGTCTGGGTTCAGTAACAGACTTAAAACACAAGGTGGTGGAGAACAGTGGGAGAAGACAAGCTTTGACCTGCACATGCTCGCACATGTGAACACACACACAGTGACCTAGATGGACGACTCACTCAGCCCTGGGACTTCATGTCACTTCTGGAAATCTTTTTTTTTTTTTTTTTCGAGACAGGGTTTCTCTGTGTAGCTCTGGCTGTCCAGGAACTCACTCTGTAGACCAGGCTGGCCTCAAACTCAGAAATCTGCCTGCCTCTGCCTCCCAAGTGCTGAGATTAAAGGCGTGCGCTACCACCACCTGGCTGGAGATTTTTTTAAAATTTTTTTTTCTTTTTTCAGAAGTAGAAACACTCTTGAAAATATATTTTACCAGGAAATGGAAAGATGCCTCGCTAAGTACAGCGCTTGCTGCACAAGCTTGGGGCCTGGGTTTGGCTCCTCAGCTCTGTGGTACCTGGCAAACACCTGCGTGTGGTTGTAACTTGAGGGCCAGGATTGTAGGGACAGGCAGGTCCCGGAAGCTCACTGATTACAGAGCCTGCCTGAGTAAGAGAAGTCTAGGCTCAGTGAGTCTCTGTCTCAAGAAAATAAGACAGAGGGTAACTGCGAAGACACCTGATGTCGACTTCTATCTTTACCACACACGCCTGCATACCAACATGCCCTCCCGTGTGCCCGTACAAATGCGTTCATACATGCAACACACAGAAGCAGAATATACCTCTACCATATAAGGCTTTTGAAGCCTTGCCTGGTCTCCAGAGAAACTCGGTGGCAATCAGCTAGTGTCTTGGTTATTATTATTGATATGTTCATGAATGTCCTCAGAGCACCTCTGATGGGCTAGCTTCTGCTATGAGGGCAGCATCCATAACAGGAAATCCAAGAACCCCATATGCCATTTCTATTCTTCACCCCTGCATGGCTTCTCACACCCCTCCCCTCCGTCTTCTGCCCAGAGCCCCCCAAGGTGAGGCTGGAGGACCGAAGCACCACCTCCCTGAGTGTCGCCTGGAGCATCCCGGTGCCACAGCAGAGCCGCGTGTGGAAGTATGAAGTCACCTACCGCAAGAAGGTAACTTGATGCGGGTTGGCAATCTGGAGGGGTTCCCTTCTGCGTCTGGGGAAACTGAGGACTGGGGTCTCCGAGGGCGGCACTGCAGGAGCTTATAGGGGAGAATGTTTGGGGTTCTCAGAGCCAATTAGAATGGCCTCCTGGGATTAAGCTAGTCCTGGGGAAGCATATTCCATTCCCTCTCTGGCCTCTGGTGAGTCTGTACTCCTGTACCGCAGTTTCCTAGGAGTGTCTGCCTGGTTGGATAACACAGGAAGCCACTTTTCTGGGTGGGATCTTGGCTCTTAGCCTCACTCCCTGCTCTCACCCACAGGGGGATGCCAACAGCTATAATGTGCGCCGCACGGAAGGCTTCTCTGTGACTCTTGACGACCTTGCTCCCGACACTACATACCTGGTGCAGGTGCAGGCGCTGACGCAGGAGGGCCAGGGAGCTGGCAGCAAAGTGCATGAGTTCCAGACGCTTTGTGAGTCAAGCGACCAAGTCAGACAATGCTGGGGAGGAAGTGGGTCCAAAAGTCTAGAAATGGCCTTCCTTTTAGCCAGGGCACGGAGCAGCCATAGGTGGGTATAGTCAGCGCTGAGACTGCCATGTAGGACCAGGGCTGTGTGTTCTGGGTAGTGTTAAGGGGTGTCGGGAGCTGAGGTTCCGATAGGGGTGTGCCTGAGTTCAAGGCTTGCCTAGAAAGCACAAGAGTTGGGCTGGGGAATGGCTCAATTGGTAGAACACTTAGCCAGTATCCCCCAGGCCTTGGGTTCAATCCCTAACACATGGATTAACTCCGGTGTGTTCCTATGAAGGATGGAGGTTTAAGGTCTTCCTTGGTTCTGTGATGAGTCCCAGTTACATGAGATTCGGCTTCAAAACTTGGTGGTGACTCATGCCTTTAGTGCCAATGCTTGAATGGCAGAGGAGGGTGGATCTCTGAGTTCAAGGGCAGGCAGTACTACACAGAGAAACCTCGTCTCAAAGAAAAAGAAATTCATAAAATAAAACCAAATGGCTAGAGGTTAGGGTTCTTAATTCTTCTTCCATGAACCACTAGGAAGGCCCCTCTCTGTCTGGCTGTAAAACAGGAATTTATATCCTTAGGAGAGAGTATAGAGAGGTGGCTCAGTTAAGATGGGAATCTTGCTAGGCAGTGGTGGCGCACGCCTTTAATCCCAGCACTTGGGAGGCAGAGGCAGGTGGATTTCTGAGTTCGAGGCCAGCCTGGTCTACAGAGTGAGTTCCAGGACAGCCAGGACTATACAGAGAAACCCTGACTCAAAAAACAAACAAACAAACAAACAAACAAACAAACAAAAAAGACAGACAGGAGGAGTGTTCTTGCAGAAGACCTGGTTCCCAGCATTCATGTGAGGCAGCTCTCAACCACGTGTATGTCCACTGCCAGGCACCTGCAATCACTCGCACATGGACCACCTCCATATATATAGTTATACAACACAAATATATATAATTATTTTATATATTTATAGAGTTAAAAAAAAAGAAACCTGTTTATCTTACTGGACTTTTACGTAAATCTTTTGGTTCTCATTGTTTTGTTTTTGTAGGATATTTTTTGTGTGTTTTTCTTGGTTTTGTTTCTTTGTTCTTTTGTTTCTAAAAGAGAAGAAAGAAAAGGTGTGGGGTGTGGAGAAAAGGGGAGACGCAGTTCTAGGAAGGAAAAGTGTGACTAGACTATATTATATATATATAAAAAAAAATAGTTCTGAATCTACAAAAATCCATACTGAGCAATGGGGTACACAAAGCAGGTCTCTGTGAGTTTGAAGCCAGCCTGGTCTACAGAAGGAGTTCCAGGACATCCAGAGCTACATCGAGAAGCCCTGTCTCAAAAAAAACAAACAGAAAAAAATTAGGATATGTGAAGGCAAAGCACTGGGCATGCCACTGGTGCCTGGGCTCCTCAGGTCCTAGCAGAGAGCTTTGGGTGGGGCAGGGTGTGTCTGCAGCATTTGAGGTGGATTCTCACCAGCTGCTCTCCCCTAACAGCCACGGAAGGATCTGCCAACATGGCGGTGATTGGTGGCGTGGCTGTCGGCGTTGTCTTGCTTCTCTCGCTGGCGGGAGTTGGCTTCTTCATCCATCGCAGGTTTGTCACACCTCCTCCCGGGCTCCACAAGGGTCTGGGTTGGGCACAGAGAGGTTCACACCGGCTGAGGTTAGTTAATCGAATTTAATCCAAGCCCCATGAGATCCCTGCGGGAGGATGAACTGAGTTTTAGGGACCACAGTGGTCATGGCCATTATGTGTGCTCCTTGTTAACAGTGCGTCCACGCCTCACCTGGACACAGGACAGAGTAGATGAGTGGGCGGGATGAGCTACCTAGTTCTTTATGGCTCGTTATGGCTACATAGGTGGCCCCTGGGTAGATTTAGACTTGGTGGCCCCCTCTGCCTTCTTTCCTATTGAGGCTGAGCAGATTGCTGGGCAGTGAGGCCAGAGCTTGGTTGCAAGATCTTTTTGGCTGGTACAGGCTGTGTTGACCGTGTGTGTCTGGTCCCTGGTGGTTTCTTAATAGGAGGAGGAACCTACGGGCCCGCCAGTCCTCTGAGGACGTCTATTTTTCCAAGTCAGGTAAGATGTACCCTGCTCAGGAGCATTCCCAGCTCTGTGGTGGATCTAGAGGCTTCATTTAGCATCTTTCTGGCTGGACCCCCTCCATCCCAATCTCCCTGAGCTCCCTAGTCTTGTGGCTTCCCCTTCTCTAGTGCCTCACCCCACCCCCACCCGGAACACCTCCCCGAGCTGTGCCTCAGCTTCTCATTCCCCCTCCCAGAACAACTGAAGCCCCTGAAGACCTATGTGGATCCTCACACCTACGAAGACCCCAACCAGGCTGTACTCAAGTTTACTACGGAGATCCACCCATCCTGCGTCGCTAGGCAGAAGGTCATTGGAGCAGGTGAGGCTGACCCACCTACTGTGCACCTGGAGCGGATGGTCTAGTCCGTACGGGGCCTGCCCAGTGCCCAGGCTTCACTAAGGACGCTTCTCACACCTTGCCCGCCTGCAGGAGAATTTGGAGAGGTCTATAAAGGGACGCTGAAGGCGTCCTCAGGGAAAAAGGAGATACCGGTGGCCATCAAGACACTGAAAGCTGGCTACACTGAGAAGCAGCGGGTGGACTTCCTGAGCGAGGCCAGCATCATGGGCCAGTTCAGCCATCACAATATCATCCGTTTAGAAGGCGTTGTCTCTAAATGTGAGGCCTGGGAGATGCTGGGGTTGGGGGGATGACCCCAGGTGGTCGGGGAAAGGGGCTGCTTCCTAGGACCACCTGACCCTGGCTGTCCCCCTACCACCACGTGTTTACTGGCCTCACTCACTCCTGTGTCCGTGCCCTACAGACAAGCCCATGATGATAATCACAGAGTACATGGAGAACGGAGCGCTAGACAAGTTCCTTAGGGTAAGGTCATGGTCTGTCATGGGGAGGGTGGAAGCTAGGTGTCTGGAGCCAGTCATTACCGAGGGCCTATCTCTGCAGGAGAAGGATGGCGAGTTCAGCGTCCTGCAGCTAGTGGGCATGCTGCGGGGCATTGCGTCCGGCATGAAGTACCTGGCCAACATGAACTACGTGCACCGGGACTTGGCTGCCCGCAACATCCTTGTTAACAGCAACCTGGTGTGCAAGGTGTCCGATTTTGGCCTGTCGCGTGTGCTAGAGGATGACCCCGAGGCTACCTACACCACTAGTGTGAGTCGGAGACCGGGATGTCACACCTAGGGTGTGGAGGGCTCGAAGATGGATCTGGGGCCTGAGGAGTCAAGGATGACCCTAGGCCCAAAGAGAAAGGGTCCTGAGTTCTGGCTGGGACAGGGGTAACTGGGCTGCGTCTCTTGCAGGGCGGCAAGATCCCTATTCGATGGACAGCCCCAGAGGCCATTTCCTACCGCAAGTTCACCTCAGCCAGTGACGTGTGGAGCTATGGAATTGTTATGTGGGAAGTGATGACTTACGGCGAACGGCCCTACTGGGAGCTGTCAAACCACGAGGTCAGCCCCTCTCTCTCCCAAACTGGAGCCCTGACAGGAGAGCTCTGGGGTCAGTCTGCATAGAGTAGAGACAACACAGGCTGTTCTGTGGCCTGTCTTGGGGAGGACCCGGCTTGTGGCTATAGAGAATACAAAGGCAGGCAAAAGGGAGGAGTGTATGTACCTGCTCATGTGTGTGGTGTGAGTGTATATATATACACGTGTGATACAAACATGTGGATATATCTGCATGTAGGTATGTGAATGTATGTACATATACATGTGTGTGTGTGTACATATATATGCACATTTACATGTACCTGAGGCCCTGCCTAGGCTGGAGGCCTGGGATTCTGCTTGTAGGGGTCATATCCCTACAGAGACCTGGCAGAACAGTAAGGCAGACACGCTAAGACATGGGGGGGGAGCCCCCATCAGAAGGCTGAACTGTGGGGTGCACAGGGCTGACCTGCGGTCCTGGAGACAGCCCCTCAGCACCTGGATGGCTCTAAAACTGTGTATGTACTTTGGAAAGGGTGTTTATCCATTTCTTGGGCCCTCCTCTCTATTCCTGTGTTGGGGCCTACCAGGGAGGTCTCTGTAGCAGTTCCATGTGGCTTCCCACTAAGGCCACCCTGATGCTTGTGTCCCCTAGGTCATGAAAGCCATCAATGACGGCTTCCGGCTCCCCACCCCCATGGACTGCCCTTCAGCCATTTACCAGCTCATGATGCAGTGCTGGCAGCAGGAGCGCTCCCGCCGGCCCAAGTTTGCTGACATTGTTAGCATCCTAGACAAGCTCATCCGAGCCCCCGACTCCCTCAAGACCCTGGCTGACTTTGATCCCCGGTGAGTCTTGTGTCCTGTGCCTGTGGGTAGCATCCATGTTCACTCATGTGGACTCCTTGGCTTCTCAGGCCGACTGGATGGCTAGGGCGAGTAAGGGGCTCAGAAGTGACACATAGGGCTGGTGATGGAGCCAAGTGGCAAATTGTTTGTCTGGAATGCGTGAAAACCTTGGGTTCAGTCCCCAGAAACTGAAAAAGAAAAAGGACTAGCCAGGCATGGTCCAGTAATACCAGTAAGAAATCAGCTCAAGTAGTTCATGGGCAGGCACCGGGCTGAGCACCAACCATGTTCCTAATTTGTTGAAGCATCCTGAGGTGGGCTCTATGCAGATGAGGTAACAGAGGGTACCCAGGCTGGGACCGTGACTCCAGGACCCAGAGTCCCAGCAGTAATGGGGGTCATGGTGGGGCAGCTTCTAGCGATGGTAGGTGTGGAGCCACAGCAGTAGTGCCAGGGTGCCAGGAATCTCGTGGATCCTTCCCCGTCTGGGCTTCCTCATTGACTCAAAGGAGGAAGCTGAGGCATAGTGAGCGCACTTATGTGCCTTGCCCGAGTTAGGAGGATAGGTGCTTGGGTAGGTCATGTCCAGCAGCCCCTTACCTGTGGACTTCCATCCCAGGGTGTCCATCCGGCTGCCCAGCACCAGCGGCTCGGAGGGAGTTCCCTTCCGTACGGTGTCCGAGTGGCTGGAAAGCATCAAGATGCAACAGTACACGGAACACTTCATGGTGGCAGGCTACACGGCCATCGAGAAAGTGGTACAGATGTCCAACGAGTGAGTAGAAACCTTGGTGACCTTGCCTACTGTTCACCATGGGGGACAGCCTCTGATCTATGCGTCACTCCCTGTGGCCGGTGTGTGTGTGTGTGTGTGTGTGTGTGTGTGTACATCTCTTTCTCTTTTCTGGGTGCCCTCCCCTTCCTACCTCCTCCTCCACAATGGGAAGACATTATGAGAAAACACTGAGATATAGCCAGCCCAAAGCTGTCGTGTATGGAGGGCTATTTGCCCACCCTAGAAATTGCTGCTTATATATACTTAGAAGGTTACCTGGGGGCAGAGATCCCATGCTTGACCAAGCAGGACCCAGAGCCAGCATCCCTTTCCCTGTGCCTCGAATAAAGTGAGAGCCTTGCCAATCCCTCCCAGGCCACTCCCCTGGTATGACTAACTCTTGGCCTGCCATCAGCTCCCTGCTGGCTCTGGACATTGGTCCTCAGAGCTCTTCTCCCTATCCGCACCACCCCATCTCCATCACTGACCCTTCTCAGAACAGCCTTGGCAGGGACAGCTCTATCTGTCCCTGGAGGGATACAACATTGTCCTTTTAGCCTTTGTGCTTCTAAAAATAGTCATGGATCCCAACAGCCCTGGACCCAAGTGTCCAAGGCCATGGCAGAAACAGGCCCCAGGGCGGGAAGGTTTTGGGAACTGCTTGGGGGAGGTGACCTGGGTCTCGCGTGTTCCTGGGCTCTAGATGTTCTGGGACTTGGGCTTAGACACAAACATTCTCCGGGGCCTTTGGCTTCTGGCCTGGTGACCATGAACGTGGCCAGCCCGAGAAAATGGTGGGTCATGGGAATCAGACGGGAAAAATGACCAGAGGGAGGTGCGAGAATATGGAGGAAAAACATCAGGTCCTAGGATACGATACCTCTTTCTGCCGGCCATCATCTGGGCTCACACTTCAGCTCTGCAGAATTTATGTCCCATGTCTGCCGTGCAGATTTGGTTTGACTTGGACCTCAGTACCCATCTCTCCATGTGGGGATCCATGGATGCCTTGATCTGTATCTGCTGTTGTGCTATTCCCAGGATCCTATAAATCGTGGTTCTAGGCCCTGCTTCCTGAGTCCCTCTCCATTTCCCTGGCAACCAGGGTTTAGCCCCCTGGGTTCCATCAGGTCCCATATTCCCCTCCGCTCCCTTGAGACAGCACAGCTTTTCTTCTGTAACCAGCACCGAGGGCATGGAGCAGGTTTACAGGAAACACATGGCTGTAGACGTATCCCAAAATAGCCCGGGGCACCCCTCACAAAGTCCTTTCCCACGAGCTGGGACGGGCTCCTGGACCGACAGGCCGGCGGTGTGCATGCTCACGGGTTGTTTGGAAAGGATCTGGATAAAGGGCGGAAGTCGTTCGGCACTCCTTCCTCCTGTGGTCAGACCCACTGGCTCACGGAGCTGCCTCTGGTGCCCTGAGGCCTGTGGGGTTGGAGCTGAGCGTTTTTTTAAAACCCACAGACTGTGCTGACCACGCCGTGGAGCCCAACAGGAGCGAGAAATCAGCTCCCTTCCTGCTAGGGTCAGGATGTAGGCTTCAGTACCCTGCCCTCCCCACTCCAGACTCCCTTTCAAAGGCCCTGGCCTCAGCCCCCTGTAACCTTCAGCTCTTGTCCGCTCAAGCGCCCAACGACGTGCTGTGTTGGAGTTGGTTGGCCTTCTAGCACGATGAGCTTTTTGAGAAAATACAGAAAATGTTTTATTGTACTGTACCTTGAACAAAACAGCAGGCCCAAAGGCTAGCCCTGCCTGGTGTCAAAGCTAGAGAATATAGCAGCCCGTGCTCAAGTTGCAGGCACACCACTCCAGATGGATCTTAAAATGCAGAATCTAGCCAGGCGGTGGTGGCGCATGCCTTTAATCCCAGCACTGGGGAGGCAGAGGCAAGCGGATATCTGAGTTCGAGGCCAGCCTGGTCTACAGAGTGAGTTCCAGGACAGCCAGGGCTACACAGAGAAACCCTGTCTTGGAAAAAAAAAAACAAAAACAAAAAACAAAAAAATGCAGAATCTAGTTGCTGGGTGTGGATGATACAACTCTTGAGTCTGTGGGATTATTATGCTCTGCTCCCCACCTCACAGTAGGTGTTCACCGGCACTACTTATACACACACACACACACACACACACACACACACACACACACACTGTAGGTGTTCATGGGCATTACATCCATGGGATTTCTGCCTCAGAGGAGAGACAGGGTGTGAAGGTGGCTTGTGTCTCTTCCTTCCTGCACAAGAGTTAATGGGACGCGTGTTCTGCATCCCTGAGGGGGAAACAGAGGTTGGAACAGGAACCAGCTTGGACCCTGGCTTTTCTGTGCCTCTCACCCAAGTGCCTGGTTCTGTCTGTAGTCAAGAGAGTGCGGGCTTTCATCCCAGGGCTCGAGAGGTAGCGAGGTAGCGACAAGTGGGTGTCTGAGTTGGAGGAGGAGGAGTTCAAGCCAGCTAGGACTAGCCAGCGAGACCCTGCAGCCAGGAAGGGAGCTTGATTGGGGGAAGGAGTTCACTGCTCAGGAATACATCACCCGAGCCTCTTGTCTTCGTAAAATGGAACAGACACAGGGGCATGACCAGACTGTGAAAGGAACCGCTCTGCTGGGAGGAGGCCCTCAAGATGGGGCATCGGCTGAGCCCTGCAGTGGTGTTTCTAGACATACCCATTTACTCAGCCACGCAGGGTGGGATTAGGCCCAGTGAGTCTGGGGTTGCCCAGCACCCTGCCTTTTCTGGCTACTCAGCGTTTATCCAGGCCCGCACACTGTGATCCCTTCAGGGGCATGCCAAACATCCCAGCCCCTTGGTGGTGGGCTTGGAGGTTCTCTCCCATATCTATCTCCCAGCCTTCTTGCTGTAGCAGGAGCAGTCTCTCCCTCCCTCCCTCGCTCCCTCCCCACCTGGGTCTGCCCATCCCTGCTCAGTGCTCGTTCTTTCCAAGCCTGTGGGAAAGTCTTGTCTCCAGCGTTGCGAACTCCTGGAGCTTGTACCATATAATTAGCTCCAATTACAGCCAAGAGCTGGCCCGTAAAAACCTGGGTGTTTTCATGAGCTAGGGCTGGTGGGTGAGGGCAGTGGAAGAGAAAAACTCCTGAACTTAGCAACAGACGTTCTGCTGACAGCTCCTGGAAGTTCTACCTAGAATGGGGGATGGGTGGGGGAGGCCAGGACAGTCTATCCCTTCTCTGTGGGGCCCCTGGGACCTATCATCAGCCTGGCACCGAATCCTCAGCCCTTGGTAGGAACACTGTTGTCCAGCAGGTTCCCATAGGGAAGAGCAGCCTTCCTCTGGTGAGCTGCAAGCCTCACTTGCTCACTCACTGGACTCTTGCTGGGCCTTAGACTTGAAGGCCCATTAGCAACTCAAGACTTGGGCTGCTTAAGAAGAGGAATGGGAGCTCCCCAGCTAGGAAAGGAGACAGAACCACATTTCTTTGCAGCTGGGGTAGTTACCAGTTCTGGCACCTCCTAGCCGCGTAGCCTCAGAATCTTAAGTCTCTGTGTTCCTCTGAGTTTCAATTCCCTTATCTACAAGATGGGTAAGAACATCTGAGGCTGGGCCAAGTTCAGCCAGTAAAGTGCTTGCTTGGCAAGCATGAGGAACTGAGTTCAAACCCCCAAACCCCACACCAAAAAACCAAAAAACAAAACAAAAATGCTGCTGCAGTGGAGGTCTTTGGAATCCGGTGCTGAGGAGACAGGTAGATCCTCGGAGCTTGCAGCCGAGGAAAGAAAGTGGGCCGCTCCTAAGTTAAGATTGTGCTTTGGCCTCCCCCTGCATGGACACACGTATGTACAGCCATACACAGATGGATATGAGCACACACACACAAAGAGCACCTATCCCAGACCCCCTGTGAAGATTTGATCGAGCGTATCATGTCCTCAACTCTGGGTGGCAGATCATGTTAGAATATGAACCCTCCAGCCTCCATAACTGGATGCCCCTCACCGTGACAGGTCCGCAAAGCCCCCTCAAAGTCCGGCTTTCCCCTCTGCCTCGCCTCCAGTCCTGTCCCTGACCCTCCCTCTCTTCCTCTTCACCCACAGTGACATCAAAAGGATTGGAGTGCGACTTCCTGGCCACCAGAAGCGCATTGCTTACAGCCTGCTGGGACTCAAGGACCAGGTCAACACAGTGGGGATTCCTATCTGAGTCCAGCGGGGCCAGTGTGCCCACCTCGACCAACAATACTTGAAGAGCCACGGTGGTCTCCCTGCCGACCTGGTGCTGGACCACTGGAACTTTATTTATTTCTGTCTTCCTCGTCTATGCCTCCCCGAGGACTCCGCAGGGGGCTCTTGAATGACACCCTGGCTGGAGGATGCTGGTCAGGGTTCTCTTCCCCTGCAAAGGACCCAGCTAAGCACTTAGCAGTTTGCGGTGGCATTCCCAGCATCCCCTGAGGCTAGAGTTCCACCAAGACCATCAGTATCCAAGAGGGGCATTTCCAGATGGACCTCCCCATCTTCTTTTGCCCCCAAGAAGCCACCTCAGGAGCTGAGGCTAAGCACTAAGCCCAGGACCATATGACTAGGGCACTGTAAGCTCCACCCCTAGTTAGAGGGTAGGTTTTGGACTTGGCTGGGTGGGGCCACAGCAGTCTCCCAGTGCCTTCTACAAACCCAGGGCTCTGCCCTCGCTCGCCCTTGAGGGCCAGTTTCTTGCTTTCCTAGGGCCCTCTCAGGATGCTTGGCTGAATTGAGGTTTTTTTAAATATATATTTTATACTTGTGGAAAGAATGAGTGTGTGGCAGGGACCTTGCCAGGGCTGGAGACAGAGGATAGATACCCTGCCACAGACATTCCTGGGCTGGGGGCTGGCGGACCTGCAAGAAAGAGGCCTTCCCCCCAGCCGCCCCGTCTCCAGCCCCTTTGGACAACTGTCGCTGTCAGTGTTACAGATTTGTTTTATTGGGTTGTTTTTGTTGTATTTTTTTTTTTTTTGAAACTTAACTTATTTTTTTTATATTTATTGTTAGAAAATGACTTATTTCTGCTCTGAAATAAAGTTGCAGATGGTTCAAACCGATTTCGACTTTCATTCCTGGATGCTCAGTGGGGTCTGTGGCTGCCTTTGGGGGTAAAGGGGACCCCCGGAATGCAAGCGTTTAAATAGAGCTGCTTCTACAACAAGGGAGGGTGTTGTATCACCCTTAGAGAGAGAGTGGGCAGGGCGCCCGGGAGCATGCCCCCAGCCTCCACACCAGCAGGCCTGATCACCTTTGATCTCTAGGCTTCTGCAGGCCTGGGAGGCAGAAAGCGGTTGTCAGCCTCCCTCCCACTCCGGAGTGCGCAGCCAGTGTGGAGAAAGGGAATGGAGCTAGCTACAAAGCCTCACAAGTTTTGTCATGTTGGAGTTTTAGCATTCATGAATTTTTGTGGGCATCCCCATTTTATGGAAGAGGAAAACTGAGGCTGAGTCCAATGACCAAACTTGCCTGAGGCCCCATAGCAGGATAGAGACAGAGCAGAACTGAAAGAGGGCTCGCGAATGCCCCGTTTTTTCTCAGGAGGAAACTGAAGCTCAGACTTGTCCAAAGTCACACAGCAAAAGCCTCGAAGGAAGTCAGGAGCCCCATGTCAAATCCTGAGCATATACCTCTACTGGATTTACATCTCAGGTCGTTCATAGCGGGGACTTCAGAAGATATTTCACGCAGGGGGAATGATTAAGTGAGCAGAGCTTCCAAAGGAAGGGCTTCCCTGGAGGAGGGAGGCCCTTGGGCTGCCTCTCACTGGTACTAGGCAGAACCAGTGAAGCAGTTGGAAGGAGCAAGGCAGGCAGAGCTGGGTGCGGGGGCGTGAAACCACACGGTTGTGCAAGGGGGCCACAAGCAATTTGATGTTATTAAGGCATGACATGGGATGTCTGAGAGATCCTGCAGTGAGGACTTTAAGTCGACGGCCAGAGGGAGCCATTGACGGTTTTAGGCAGGGTGTGGTGCCATTAGAGTCAGGTAAGCTCCCAGCTCAGGCTTCCTGACTCCCAGCCTGGAGTTGTGGGAGACTAGAGAGACCAGCAGGGATGAGGCTTGCTTGCTCTAGGGTGTTGTCCTAGCTCCTTGCTCCATCTGACACCTCTCTGGATCCCATCCCACTCAACACTGGTGAGCTGTGCCTATGTCAGGTGTGGCTGGGCTTGGGTGACACACAGGACACTCAGGGCAGCTGGGTCCTGCCCGTTAGGGCCAGGCCAGGCCACCTGAGTGTCCTAGGCACAGTGGCTGAGTCAGGCTCTCTATGCCTGACCATTATCTGACCTAGCCAGGGTGACCAGTGTCACTTTGAAAGAGAGGCCAGGGTCCCCACTGACAGTCTATTGAGTTTGAAGAATCATCGAAGGTCCTGTCCCCAAGGGACTACTGATGTCCCACGGTGAGCGAGCATGGGAATAGGAGGTGGCTCAGTGTTAAGGCTGTCAGCCTTGTGTGCTTTTTCTCTTCAACCCAATGGATATAAGGCTTTCCCAAGGACCTGGAAGATGGTGGCACCAACTGGGGTGGGGGTGGGGGCACAAGATGACCCAGTGCTGGAGAGACCAAGTGGATGGTAGGGGTGGCAGCCTGAACATCCCAACAAACACTTTAGTCACCAGAAGTAGACATGCCCTTGGACTGTATCATTATTCATCTGTGTATAGTGTGTGTACGTGCGCGCACACACACTTGTATGCACACCAGTGTGTGTGAAAATCCAAGGGAAGCTTTTGGGAGTCCATTCTCTCCTCAACCTTGGGATTCTGAAATCCACATACACATTTCTGCCAAACTGAGCCAGTTAGTCCTCCCGAAACGTCTTTAAATGAGAACCCCACAGGTGTTCCCCAGGCAGCCTGGATCTAATGGCACTAGTAAGCCAGACTTAGGAAACCCCAAAGTGAGCTGGGAGCGTCTGCAGAGACTGGGGACAACTGTGTTGACACACAAGGATAGGGTGACAAAGCTTCTAGTGGGCAGACGTAGGACAAGATGAGCAAATATGGTGACATCACTGTAGGGCCCAAAGTACGAAAGAAACACACATGAGTTCATGCTAACACAAATAAACAGCAGAGTTAACAAATAACTGGGGGAGAGTCAAGCCTGGTGACATATACCTTGGAATCGCAGCACCCAAGAAGGTTAAAACAGGATGAACATAAGTTTGGGGCCAGCCTAGGCTACACAGAGAGACCTTGTTTCAAAAATAGACAGACAGATGATGGGTGGATAGACAGATTGATCCTATGGATTTCCAAATAATTCATATAGATTCTCTCTATGCTGGGTAGAGCTCATGTCCCCACTCCTTTGCTAGTGGACTGTTGGCTCTTCCAAAGAAAGAAGTGTTGAGCCTGGCAGTGGGGGGTGCACACCTTTAATCCCAGCACTTGGGAGGCAGAGGCAGGCAGATTTCTGAGTTCGAGGCCAGCCTGGGACTTGTCTACAGAGTGAGTTCCAGGACAGCCAGGGCTACATAGAGTAACAAAACAAAAGAAAACAAAACAAAGAACAAAAATCTTTTCTTTTTCTCCGTAGGGTTGGCCTTGAACTCAGAGATCAACCTGCCTCTGTCTCCCGAGTGCCGGGGATAAAAGGTGTGCACTACTGCCACCCAACTTAGAAACAAAGTCTTAAGGAAGTATGGGAGAATAGTAAGCCTTACAAGAAATAAAAGCAAAGAAAAGTAAGCTCCGGTGGGGGAAAGCTGGCAAGAGCTGCTGTAACCAAGGATCAAAGTCAATGTCGCCAGCTAAAAGCAAACAGATGTTGTCAGAGAGCACTGTGGGTAAAAGGGAAACATTGCACAGCAGGGGCCAGCCACCCACTGCTCTGAGTACCTGGTCTGTGCCACTCTGTCTGTCCCGCAACCCTTCCAGGTGAGCGCTGCTGATGGCCCATTTTAAAAGTTTGAATACTGAGGCCAGGGCAGTGTGGAACCTACCAGGGACACCTAGCTCTCTAGGGAGAGAAGTCAAGACCAGCTTCCTGGGTGCCATCTTCAACCAGCATAACAGGAAGCTGCCCACTCTGCCAGCAATGGGCTCCATAAGCAAGGTCTAAGCCGCTGGACTCGGTGGTGCACAGATCTCTGCTATGTCGTAAGCTGGAGGCTAGCCTGGGCTACATGAGACCCTGTCTCAAATCAAAGGGAAAGGGGTGGGGTGGGGACAGAGACAAAGATCTGGGGAGCTCTAGAACATTCCTGAGCACTGTCTACACCCCAGGCACCCAAATGTGTTGCTCTTTGGTTCTTTCCTAAAGTTCCTGCTCTGTAAAAGCCAGCACAGAGACCAGGCTTGACCCAGGCCCCTCTAATGCCCCTTGCTGTCTCCCCGTGGACTTCAGCAGCAGTAGTGGTGGCCACGACTATGGGAGTGGCTTAGGAAAAGAAACCAGAGAGGGCCATCTGAACCAGCCTGGATTGTCCAGAGGCCAACCCACCGAGGCTAAATAAGGTAAGAGAAGAGGGCTGGAGAGATGGCTCAGCAGTTAAGAGCACCGAGTGCTCTTCCAGAGTCCTGAGTTCAAATCCCAGCAACTACATGGTGGCTCACAACCATCTGTAATGAGATCTGACACCCTCTTCTGGTGTGTCTGAAGACAGCTACAGTGTACTTATATACATAAAATAAACAAATAGCTGGGCAGTGGTGGCACATGTCTTTAATCCTAGCACTTGGGAGGTAGAGGCAGGAGGATTTTTGAGTTCAAGGCCAGCCTGGTCTACAGAGTGAGTTCCAGGACAGCAAAGACTACACAGAGAAAACCTCTCGAAAAAAACATAACAAAACCAAAACCAAAACAAACAAACAAACAAACAAAAAAACAAAGAAAGAATAAATAAATAAATCTTAAAAAAAAAAAAAACGGGTAGGGAAGAGCCGGGAAGGTTGGGGGACAAGAGAAGAACCCAGTCCTGCCTCAGCACCCGTCATCTGTGAGATGTGGCTAAGCCCTTCGACACCTGGGCTTCATTTGGCTAGGATAAGCCTCTTCCACCTCCAGTGCCATACTGACTCTTCAGTGACCCTGCGGCCAACAGCCCCGTGTGACAGCAGCCTGCTCATTCCCACCCAGGAAGAGCCAGTGTCTCCGACCTCAATCTCCTCAGCTGCCCTTCCTGGGCTCCAGGCTGCAGGGACTGCGGCAGCGCTTTGATGGGCCCAGCGAAGTCCAGATAGAGGCCAAGGTTGCAATTAGAGGATGCTGGGTGGGAGCCCCTTCCCCCTAGGCTCCAGGTCTGGAAGCAAGTTAAAACAGTCTCACCAGGCACCACCCGCCTTAGATTTTCCCAGTTAATTAGTAAATCCAGGCCCAGCAGACTCTCTGCCCCTCCTTCCTACTTCCCACCCTTCAGCTAAGGCTGCAACTTGACTTGCAGGCCTGTGGAGCAGCAATGCGGCGGAACCAACCAAGCCAAGAGAGTGGGTGCGTGAGGTTCTGGGGTTTGCAGCACCCCTCTCCCCCATCTCATGCACACCCATGCTATGTGCAGAACAATGCCTGGTACCCACCAGCCTCCCCGACACCCACTGGCTCAGTGAGCAACAAAATGAGAGGGGAGAGGGATGGAGGCTTGGGGACCTGAGAGTTCAGTGGCATCATACGGTGGACCGTCGTGGTTTAAGCAGTAATGGGGATTGAACCCAGGCTTCCTGTAAGCTAGACAAGCACTGTGCCTACCAATTTATACCCTCAGCCCTCCTCTACCCTCAGCCCCACTTTCACCCACTGCCTGACTGAGGGGTTATAGTTCCCTGAGACACTCATTTACTCCATTTTACAGATGGAAACACCAAGGTTTGGTGAGGTTACAGAAGTCAGAGCAAAATGCCTCAGCTACAAGTGAGCGATACTTCAGGATAGGACAAGGACCAGCTCAACCCCATTGCTTGCTCTGACGTTTGGAGCCTAGGTAGTTTCTCTTGGAATACAGTGGAAATAGCCACAGGCCAGAAGAGGCTGAGAGTCTCTGAACATTTCAATCTCTTCACCCTCCTCACCAAGGGGCCCTTAGGGCTTTGGTGTCTGTGTTGTCACAGGAGGAAGTGCAGGGTGACCCCCCACCTAGACTTGTCACCCCTACCCTCAGCACCCAGGCAACAGGCCCCACTCCAGCCCCATTCTGAAACTGTCGGCCATGGGCGAAGCAAGCCCTGGTTCTGGGAAGAGGCGGGCACCCTGCTGAGGATGGAGGCCCCTGCCTCCCCCAGGGCCCAGGCCCCGGTTCTGCAGCCTCATCACATTCCAGCCTGCAGCTCAGGCCAAGCCATGAAGTCTCCACATTGGTCTGGCAGCCTGGCAGCTCAGGACCAGGTCTCCTGCTGGATGGCCGGGCTCTTCTCCACCAGGGACCAGGTCCAGGGACTTCTGGCCAATCACAATGTCTGCATCCACTTACTGCTCTGAGACCCACGGTTCTCCACTGTCCCGGTTCACACTGACTCCCCAGGCCCACCTTCTCCCTGCAATGCCCCCCATAGGCCTGGAAACTGTTCTATACCCTAATTCCTCTGCCCCACTTCTCTAAGAACCTTAGCGATGCCTTCTGTTGCCCATCATGTTTCTATGACAGCAGCTTAATGGTCTGCAGAACTGTATGTCATCTCTTCTGAACAAGTGACTTCTGAACATCTGTGTGTGTGTGTCTGTGTGTGAGTGTGTGTGTGAGAATGTGTGTGAGAGTGTGTATATAAGTGTGTGTGAGTATGTGTGTGTGAGAGAGTGTGTGTGAGTGTGTATGTGTGTGAGTGTGTGGGGGAGTGTGTGTGTGAGTGTGTATGCATGAGTGTGAGTGAATGTGTGTGTGTATGTGTGTGTGAGAGAATGTGTGTGAGAGAATGTGTATGAGAGTATTGTGAGTGTGTATGTGAGTGTATGTGAGTATATGAGTATGTGTAGTATGTGAGTATGTGTGTGTGTGTGTGTATGTGTGTGAGTGTGTATGTGGGGGAGTGTGTATGTGTGTGAGTATTATGAGTGAGCGTGTGTGTGTGTGTGTGTGTGAGTATATGTGTGTGTGAGTGTATGTGTGAGAGAGTGTATGTGTGAGTGAGGGGAGTGTGTGTATGTGTGTGAGTGTGTGTGTGTGAATGTGTGTGTGTGTACTGTTCTTGGTGCGATCCAGCCTAGACCTAGCTCTACCATGCAGGTGTCCCAGTCCAGCCCATGGCCCAGTCTCCAGCCTTCTGCCCCACCTCTAGTCTGAGGGCCATTATCACAGCCCCTAACCTCACGGCAGGGGGCTGGGTGACATCACAGGGCCCCATTGTGGCTATGCTGGGTGGAGGGGAGGCCTGCCCCCCCCCCCCAGAGGCCCACTCTCTACCCTGCCCAATCCTATTAAGCCGACGTCTGGACAAAGGAAGGCACTTTCTGTTCTAACCATGTCTGAAGAAGGGTGGGCACAAGGGCTCTGCATTCCAAAGCCTGCTCTCCCCACCCGAGCTGGGCCTCCAGGTCAGGACAAGGCCTGGCTGCCACCACTGCGGACGGACTGTCTTTA
>NW_022196900.1:97909280-97910971 GCF_008632895.1 Mastomys coucha
ACACACACACACACACACGCACAGAGCTAGGGTCAATAGCTGGGGAAGAGGCTGCAGGCAGAGTCCAGAACCCCACACCAGCTCCCTAACACTCTTCTCCTGGTAGAATGAAGGGGTTGGCCAGGGAATCCCAGCCCTTGGATCAAGAAAAAGGTCAAGATCCAGAGAGCAGAAGTCTTTGACGGGCCTGGGGAAGGCAGGCTAAAGACACAGAGGAGGAGATCCCAGCAGGGGAGCATATCAGGAACCTGCTACCCAGACATCAATAAACACTTTCAAACAGCAGAGGGTACTGGTCAGCTCCCTTGCCAGACATGGCCACTCTGACAGCTCAGAGAAGGACAAAGCTCAGGTCCCATCTTCCCCAGAAATCTTTGTGCTCCCCGTGGCTGGGAGGAGGAGCCAGTGGGACTTAAGAGTCTCCAGCTTGGCCTTGGGACTTTTTTTCTTTTCTTTTCTCAGTGCTTGGTCTTTCTCTGAGCCTCAGTTTACCATTTGTGCACCAAGGAATGTGTGAAACCGGACAGGCAAGGACTCCTTACTCCACCCTCTCGCTGATGCCAGGTGCCTCCACGATTCACAATAAGCCCAACTCCATCTGGCTCCTGTCATCTGGCTCCTGGCTAGCACCTGTGCCCTCTGCTGTACTGGTCCAGGCCTAAGATGTGAGGAGGGGCAGCTGCTGGGAGACTCCGAGGCCAGGGCAGACTGTGGCTCCAGCAGGGGCCTTGGCTTCTCCACTGCCATGGTGTGGGCTTCTCTGTCATTGGCATAGTGCCTGGGCATGCAAGGAGGCTGGGGGTGGCTCAGTTTCAGGGAACAAAGCCCCCTTTCTCCCCAGCCTGTGGAATGCCCAGCACTCCCTCCCTCCGGCCTGCATTTCAGGACCCAGACCCCAGGGTTCACTCCTTGGGGTTTTAAGCTGAGCTGCCCACCAGGCAGCCCTATAGGATGCCAAGTCCCCACACCAGCAGACCCAATCCACTGTGACACACGTGGACACTTATCCTCCCCAAACAGCCCACCCTCAGGTAGGGCCCCAAGCCCCATGGTGAATACTAAGCAATTGAGGTCAAATTGTCCCCCGCCAGTTGGGAGCTGAGAAAGTCCCATGTGCTTTGTGCCTTCCTCACCTCAGCTGCTCTGTGTCTTGGTGCTAGATAATGCATTTTGGGATTGGTATCAGACAAGATCGGGCACGTTCTGGGTGGTATGGCAGTAGATTTGGGATTGGTATCAGATTATGAAATTAAGAAACCCTAAGTCTGTCCATGCCTCTCTTTGCAGTACTGGGAATTGAACCTGGAACCTCACGTAGACTAAACTGTCATAGACTTCTTTTTATAAAATTACATTTACTTATTCGTGTGTGTGTGTGAGTGTGTGAGTGAGTGTGTGTGAGTGTGTGTGAGTATGTACGTGTGTGTGAGTGTGTATGTGTGTGTGTACACGCATGCCACAGTACATAGGTGAAGATCAGAGGACAATCTGGAGAAGGCAGGTCTCTCTTTCCACCATAAGGGTTCTGGGATTTGAACTCAGGTCATGAGATTTGGCAACAAACTCCTTTACCTTTTGAGCCATCCCACCTACTCAGCCCTCTTCTTTTCTTTTCTTTTCTTTTCTTTCTTTTTTTAAAGATTTATTATTTTATCTAAGTACACTGTAGCTGTCTTCAGACACAATAGAAG
>NW_022196900.1:97910981-97915360 GCF_008632895.1 Mastomys coucha
GTGGTTGCTGGGATTTGAACTCAGGACCTTCAGAAGAGCAGTCAGTAATCTTGCCCGCTGAGCCATCTCTCCAGCTCTCTTTTCTTTAACCTTTTATTTTTGGGTAGCATCCCTATTATACTATAGCCCAGGCAGAACTTGAACTTTCCAGATAGCTAGGATTCTAGGCCTGAGCAACTGGTCAAGCCCAGACCATTAATTCTTTTTTTAATTAATTAATTAATTAATTTTTTCGAGACAGGGTTTCTCTGTGTAGCCCTGGCTGTCCTGGAACTCATTCTGTAGATCAGGCTGGCCTCAAACTCAGAAATCCACCTGCCTAGGATTAAAGGCAGACCACTAATCCCTACCTCAGAAGCCCACAGAGGGCACAGATTGCTGAAGGGCACAGAGTCTGGGAAGACAGGGAAGAAAGAGGGGATGAGGAGTCGGGAGGTAAAAGCCCCGTGTGTCCTGTGGGAGAGAACACACTTCCTGAAGACAAGTGCTCTCTTCCAATGGATCTTATGGGGAGGAAGCTGGAGAGCCTGCGAGGAGGACCAGTGACAGGCAGACAGCTCCAGCTCTTGGGCCCGTGGATGGAAGAAGCTGTAGGAGATGCTGAGTCCCCCGGTCTGCAGACAGCACTGCCCCAAGCGTTGGCTGGCGGGCTTCTGCAGAAGGCAGGGTACTCAACCCTAAGCTCCTGCCCTGCTCTTGACCCTGGGTGGGATCTGCCCCTCCCACAGTATCCCTGACCAGACTCTGCCCAGACTCCTCAGGAATGCGGACTGGGGGGTTGGGTGCACTCAGTGAAGACAGACCCTTTAGTTTCAGAGTCTGACCCCTCCCTGCACTCCTGGGATAGACTGGCTGCAGGTGTTGGCGGGAGACACACGCCTGTGCAGTGTGACCTTTGGTGTGCCTGTCACCACCCGGCTCTGCTTCTGTGAGATGCGGAATAGTGTCCGTGCCTTAGAGCTGAGGCAGAGGTGCCTGTTGAAGCGGCTGGACAGAGAGAGGGGGGGGGAGGGAGGGAGGGATGGAGGGAGGGAGGGAGGTGAGGGAGAGAGAGAGAGAGAGAGAGAGAGAGAGAGAGAGAGAGCCTATTGAGCTATTGAACTCCTCTCTCTGCCTCCTCTGGCTTCAGGAATCGCCTTAATTACAGCGTCAGTCAGTCCGTGTTTCCTGCCATAAACCCAGGAATCTAAATTAAAAGGCAGAAGGCCGGTTACCCCTTCCCTCTGACCCCCCAAGTCTGCTGGGAAGCTCTCCTGGACACAGGCCACAGAGGAAGGCTAACTAGAGAGGTGCCCAAGGCCCAGAACTGGGGGCTCGAAGGCGGGCATCTGCACATCCTTGCCCGGTGCCTGCAGCTTGCCAGCTACACCACCAGACTGACACCAGGACTCTGGGTTCCAGAGGAAGACACATGCCAGAGGCACATGCCAGAGTCTCCCTGGGCAATGATGGCTGAGTTGGCTGGACCCAAGTCTCCAGTCCCCAGCCCAGCGAAGATTCGCTTCCTTGGCGGGAAGCAGAGGGCTGACTGTCAGTTCCTCAGGGGTGTGGAGAGATCTTGCCCTACATTCTCAGGTTCTTCAGCTCTCCAGCGGAAGGCAGGCTTCTGGAAGAGTAGAGTAGAGACAGGCTGCACCCTGCACAGAGCTGATCTGATCCTTTGCAAGCCCAGCTTGTCTGGCCTCTTGTGAGTTTGGTCTCTGTTCCCTCCCTTCCCCCAACCTGATGGGGTAAGCAGGTTGGGGGCTATGGGAGGAGCCAAGGCTGCCTCAGATCTAGCAAGAAACACCCAGAAGGTGTGTGTGTGTGTGTGTGTGTGTGTGTGTGTGTGTGTATGCTGTGTGCTGCAGTGTGAGCATGTTTGTGTATGCATTGTGTGGGTTCTTGTGTATTTGTATGAACTCACTGTGAATTTGTGTGTGACAGCGTGTGTGTGTGTGTGTGTGTGTGTGTGTGTGTGTTGTTGTGTGTGTGTGGTGGGAAAAGTGAGGTCATGCGGGCAGCTGGAGCTAAGGGTATCCAAACCACTGGAGCCGCCAGGGGAGAGACAGACTTCAGGGGAGGAGGGCTGGGGTAAGGGAGGCTGGAGACAGGGGTGGGAGGCTGGGGAGGATGAGGGATGTCTCAAGGGAGGAGGGCTGGGGTAAGTAAGGGAGGCTGTAGACAGGGGTAGGAGGCTAGGAAAGATGAGGGATGTCTCAGGGGTGGTCCCAGAGAAGATGGGCTGGGGATGGAGTGACCAGAGACTCCATAGCACAGTGGAGTTAGTATCTGCAGGGGAAGGGCCTCACAGAAATAGAGAGGATCCAGAGGAGACATTGTGGTTTCATTTTCTTCTGGTTGGTGGCTCTCACCCAGGGGCCTGCTCCAAATGCCAAACGATGACCCAGCCCAGGAGCAAAGGCTCTGTAGAGAAGACAAGAGAGAGAGAAGCACTGGTCCCTGCTTCCCCTCCCATGCAGGATGAGCACCATCCACTGTAACCACAGATCCTGAAAGAACAGACTCTTGGGAGACAGGCTTCAGTGAGACAGCTTATTTAATTGGGGAGGGGGTGAGCAAAGGCTATTTAAACTTTTGGGGGGTGAGTGGGGGCTATCGGGGTGAGTGTACATCCCTGGCCAGGATAATGAGGATAGCTCATTTGCAGGAGGACGAAGTCCAGGAGCTGCTGGACATGACCTTATAAAGGGAGAGGAAGTTGGCCACTTGTTACACAACCGCCTCCCATGTGGCAAAGGAGGGGTGCTCAGGGCTACCAGCACCAGGACATGCAGCCTGGGGTACAAGGAGGCAGTGATCCTGCCCTGGCTCATCTCAGGGTGAGATTTCTGGGATTTGGTGACACCACAGACCCACTCTTGCTCCAGGCCTGCTCCTCCTGGTCCCACATCCCCCATTCTGTTTTATAAAGGGGAAACATCAGCATAGTCATCGTCCCCTAAGTTGGGAATGGTTTGGTATCGAACCAAAACCTGACTGGCACTGATTTTTACAATGTTACTTATCTGTCATTTTTGAAATTTGATGAGGCAGAGTGTCAGGAGGAAGGTCCCAACAGCCAATGCAGAAACCAGGACTGGGAGGAGCCAATCCACAGGGGGGCAGGGGAGCGGGTGATCTGAGTACCAGGAGGTAAGGGTGCCCGCCTGGAGTTCTCACACAGATCTTGAGATTTGTATATATACATTTTTAAGATTTATTTATTATTATACATAAGTACACTGTAGCTGTCTTCAGACACACCAGAAGAGGGTGTCAGATCTCATTACAGATGGTTGTGAGCAGGAACATGGCAGCATCCAAACAGGCATGGTGCAGTGCAGGAGGAACTGAGAGTTCTCCATCTTCATCTGAAGGCTGCTAGCAGAAGACTGACTTCCAGGCAGCTAGGATGAGGGTCTTAAATCCCCACACCCACAGTTATACATCTACTCTAACAAGGCCATATCCACTCCAACAGGGCCACACCTTTTTTTTTTTTAAAAGATGCATTAATTTACGCCGGGCGTGATGGCGCACGCCTTTAATCCCAGCACTTGGGAGGCAGAGGCAGAGGCCTCTGAGTTCGAGGCCTGCCAGGTCTACAGAGTGAGTTCCAGGACAGCCAGGGCTACACAGAGAAACAGCTGCCAATGGTGTCTGGGAGAGGGGAGTGCAGGAAAATCATTGAGAGGAGGTATGGTGGACTGTTTGGGAATGGAGATCTGTGGATCCTGGAGATGTTGTAGCCAAGAGAGGGTGGCTTGAACCTCCTTTTCATTCTTCTGTTGAAGGATGTTAACAAGTCGGTCAATGGAGGCAGGGACAGCTGGCAGGAGATATGTACATTAACTACTGGGTATTTGGCACAGCTGTTAGGGTAGAGCTCACCCACAACTCCCATTCCCTGTCGTTCATCCCAGGGATGGCCAATGGAAAGCTGAGAGGGCGGTAAGGTTGGGGAGCGTGGTGCCGCCCTGGTCTTTGTGTTTGGAGGCTTCTCGGAAGCAGTCAACCATGTTGTGTTAAGGGAAGCAGAGGAGAGAGCTGGGAACAGTGGAGATGGAGTTGGGTTGTAGGGGGATCTCAGTCCTGGTCTGGCATCCTTCAAGTGGGCAGTCCTGGGTCCCTATGACTTTGTTGTATCCGTTGTGGGACACAGTGACTCTCCAGTGTCAGGTATTGGGAGGGTGAGGAAGACGCTGGGTGGCATCCCAGTTAATGTGAAGAGTAACAAAAACAGCAGTAAGAACAGAGGAGAGGGAAGCCTGTGGAGGGCGCATAGCCTGGGCAGTGCCCACCAGGTCATGGATGCCCTTCACAGGGGAACATGGCCTGGGCAGTGCCCACCAGGTCATGGATGCCCTTCACAGGGGAGCATGGCCTGGGCAGTGCCC
>NW_022196900.1:97915422-97916212 GCF_008632895.1 Mastomys coucha
CAGGTCATGGATGCCCTTCACAGGGGAGCATGGCCTGGGCAGTGCCCACCAGGTCATGGATGCCCTTCCAGGACGATCTGGTTGTCCCATCCTGGGTCTCCTTTGTCTCCTCAGACCTTGAGACACCAGCGAGAAGCCAGCCTCCTCCTCCTCCTCCTCCTCCTCCTCCTCCTCCTCCTCCTCCTCTTCCTCCTCTGTTGGGGTCCCTCAGCTGCAAAACATCTGAGCCTGCCACGGGAGACTCAACTCACGCCTGCTGTGCCTGAACCAAAGACTCATTACTATGAGTTCCGCCTTTGAGGACTCCAGAGCAGGCACCTTATACAGCCTGAGGATGTCTGTAGTTGACCTCCTCCCCCACTGTGGACTGCGCCTCCAGCCTTTCCCCGGAGCTGAGACCTGCGGGACACCCGGAGTCTCCACCTTCAGCCCAGCAGCCAGCTTCCCTTGGACTTCCCCCTTGACTTTGCTCGGACTCTTCCTGACTCCTCCTGAATTCCTTATGTTATTCAAATGTCATTGTAACCAGAGATTCAGTTATGCTCTCTTGTATGTAAATGCTGAACCCCCAAAGTAAAGACGAGCCTTGATTGGCAACCCTCAACTTGGCTTCGTGTCCTTTTGTTCTCGAACTCTGTGTTTCAGGTCTCCTTTCTCCCTTCTGTCGAGGCAGAACCCGGTTCGTGAAACTGCGGGTCAGTTTCATAATGGTGCCCGAACTCGTGGGGCTCGAATACGGAGGATAGAAGGAGACACCGTTAAGAAGCAGGGCCCTGCCTAAAAGAATTCA
>NW_022196900.1:97916420-97916924 GCF_008632895.1 Mastomys coucha
ATCTGACGCCCTCTTCTGGTGTGTCAGAAGACAGCTACAGTGTACTTATGTATAATAATAAATAAATGAAAAAAAAAAGAGTGTTAAATAAAACTGCATTGCAGGAAACCTTAGGTGGAGAGATCCTGGCACAAAGTCAAGGAAATAGATGATGTTTCACATGTAGAAGTATAAATCATTCTAAAATAATGATTGCCCTAAGAAATTAGGAGCTGAAAGATCCCCAGAACTCGGGAGATCGTTACTCAAGTCTCAGGACAACGCGACCACCCAATGACTCACGAGAGACCGAACTTGCTGCAATCACATGAGGTTTATTGGGGATACCGGTACCGGGGTCGATCTCATGACCTTGCCAGTCAGAGGAGTTTGACCCCCGGGCACAAGAAGTCTGGAGTATTTAAGGAAAAGACCACAAGCTGGGGGCGGGGAGGGAGTTACCAAGGAAACGTGACATGAAAACAGTGGAAAATTTCAGAGGGACCTGACCCAAGGTATTCAGTT
>NW_022196900.1:97917247-97938617 GCF_008632895.1 Mastomys coucha
AATGGCCCTCCATGTCCTTTTAGGTAAAGGTTATACACCATACATTTGTATTAAATGCCCTCATTTTATTATTATTATTTTTGTTTTGTTTTGTTTTTCGAGACAGGGTTTCTCTGTGTAGCCCTGGCTGTCCTGGAATCACTCTGTAGACCAGGCTGGCCTCGAACTCAGAAATCTGCCTGCCTCTGCCTCCCAAGTGCTGGGATTAAAGGCGTGCGCCACACCACCGCCCAGCTTTAAAGATTTATTTTATTCATTTTATGTGTATGAGTACACTGTAGCTGTACAGATGGCCGTGAGCCATCATGTGTGTGGCTGCTGGGAATTGAACTCAGGACCTCTGCCAGCCCCGGTCACTCCAGCGTAATTTGCTGCAGCTGTCTTCAGACGCACCAGAAGAGGGCGTCCGATCTCATTATGGGTGGTTGTGAGCCACCATGTGGTTGCTGGGATCCGAACTCAGGACCTTCGGAAGAGCAGTCAGTGCTCTTACCTGCTGAGCCATCTCGCCAGCCCCATGCCCTCATTTTAAATTCTAAGATTCTCCAGCCTTTCAGAGCCACAAGCAGGCAGCAGGCAGGTGCTGCCCCGAGGGTCTATCCTCATTGCAGGAGAGGAAAGCATTGGGCCAAAGATTTGTAGATTTTAAAAAAGGCCTTCAAGACAATGGCCTGGCCATGGCGGGAACTCTGTGATTTGGGTGACGTGACTAAGCTCACAGGCCGGTTGTGGTGGCACACGCTACGTGACTAAGCTCACAGGCCGGTTGTGGTGGCACACGCTGGTAGGATTTGCTGGGGAGGCAGAGACAGGCAGATTCCTGAGTCATACAATTGATGTGATAGATTTAAACTGAAATACATAACAAAAGCTGATTTAAGTTGCCCTGCTGAAAAGCTGCTTGTAAAACAGGTCAGAAGCTTAAGTTGTAAATTCTTTGATTGATCTAAATTTATAAGATTTGTGTAGCTGTTTCATTTGGTTTCTAACTACTCTTAAAGGTATAAATATATTCTGTATTGGGTATGGTAAAATGTTGTAACTGAAAGCTAGTTTAAAGCTGGTAACTCAGGTAACACGTGGCTTATGGGTTGACACTATGATTTTACTTTCTAGAGATCTGGAGTGCTCTGAGAACTTGTCTCAGAATGACCCAGGCTTTCTAGCTTTGGTTCAGAGGCAGAGAGACACTTGAATGGCTTTGTGGCGTGAATGTGGTGTTTTTGATATTGATTTTGGAGAATGTAGATTGTTTAAAATTGGGTTTTGTTTTCTAGCAGCAAAATTGCCCTTGGAATCTTTTGGGTGTAACTCGGGTGGTTTGCTCAGTGAAATATTTACATTTGAGTTAATGCAAAAGTGCAGAGAGGCTTCTGTAAAGCCTGAGAGGCATTCCTTTTGTTTTACAAACCAGGCCTAGGGAAGCCTTCCTGGCCTCACCCCTCCCTTACCTCAGAGAAATTGTTTTTGAGACAAAACCAGTGCCGTCACAGTTCTATAGGTGTGGTTCAAAGTAATTTTAAACTTGGGGTTTATAGAGAGTCAAAGTCATGGAGTAAAGTTATTGTGTTTTAAGAGGTTGTTTTCCCCTCTATATCCTTGTAGTTTTAAAAGACATTATTTGTCTCTGCACAGATAATTAAACTATGTGCTATATAGTCACTGTTTTTAAAGTGCTAAAATCAAACTTTTAATTTACCAGTATATATGTATATATATATATGTATATATATATATATGTATATATATATATGTATATATATGTATATGTATATATCAGAGTTTACAATTGCTTGGAGTTGTTCCTTTTTAAATATTACTAATTCTCAAATTTTACAGTTGTTCATGCTTATACAACTAAAGTTAATGCCCAGAGTCTCCACCTTCAGCCCAGCAGCCAGCTTCCCTCGGACTTCCCCCTTGACTTTGCTTGGACTCTTCCTGACTCCTCCTGAATTCCTTATGTTATTCAAATGTCATTGTAACCAGAGATTCAGTTATGCTCTCTTGTATATAAATGCTGGACCCCCAAAGTAAAGACGAGCCTTGATTGGCAACCCTCAACTTGGCTTCGTGTCCTTTTGTTCTCGAACTCTGTGTTTCAGGTCTCCTTTCTCCCTTCTGTCGAGGCAGAACCGGGTTCGTGAAACTGCGGGTCAGTTTCACTCCTCCTCCTCCTCCTCCTTTTTTTCCGAGATTCTGAGACAGGGTTTTTCTGTGTAGCCCTGGCTGTTCTGGAACTCACTCTGTAGACCAGACTGGCTTCGAACTCAGAAATCTGCCTGCCTCTGCCTCCCAAGTGCGCCAGCCATCTTCTTGATCGCTAGGGTGGCGTCAGGCATTTTTGCTGGGACCCAAATAAGTCTAGGCTGGTCGTGTGGAAAGACACAAACAAGCCCTTCCGGTAGTAAGGAAGGTGTCTGGGCTCTTCAGCTGTAGTCCTGCCTGTACCTGGTCAGTCAGGTGGATGCCGAGGTGGAGCAAGGCAGGAAGAAGTCACAGGTGATGGAGATTTCAAACAGCAAACCTAGGGAAGGGGTCTGGTCCCTTCAGCTGTCCCTCTCTCGTTCCACCCTCCCTAACTTCCCATCCCCTAGACCCCCAACCCTCCACTCCCCTCCCACCCACCATCCCTACCTCAAGCAGCCTAAGGAACGGGCCTGGTCCCTTCAGAGTCGTCCCGCACCCCCTGCACTATCTCTGCCCCCATCCCCCTACTCCCTCTCCTACTTCCCCACCCGGACCAGGTCAGACCAAGCGGCAAGGCTGGAAGGCTGCTGTGGATGGAGATCTCAAGCAGTAAGTGAGCCGGGCTTAATTGAGACCGCTGGTTTAATTTGGGGGAAGGGGCAAGCAAAGGCTAGTTAAACCTTTGGGAGGTGAGCAGGAGCTATGGGGTGAGTGTGGATCATTGGCTAGGGCAAGGGTCCTGAGGATGCCTCATTCATATGAGGAGGAATCTGGGTGCTACTGGACCGGACCTTATAAGGGGAGAGAAAGTTTAACCTGACTAGGGGTTACGTGGCCTCCAACAGTGGGGCAAGGGTAGGGGGCACGGGGCTACATGCAGGCTTGGGCACGGGCTGCCGAGGACAGTGATCTTACTCCTGCCTGTCTCAGCATAAGATTTCCGGAGTTTGGACACGCCTCGACCCCACTCTTGCTCCAGACTTGCTCCTCCCGGTCCTGCAGCCCCCTGCCTCCACAAGACAGGGGTTGGGGCTGGGGAGAGGTGGGGTACGGGGTAGTGCAGGGTTGGTGGAGGGCGGGGGAGTGGCCAGCAGAAAGAGACTGCAGAAAGGAACCCAGAGGGCTGACGAGATGGCTCAGCAGGGGAGGGTGATTGCTGCCAAGCCTCAGGACCCGCCTTTCATCCCTGGAAGCCAACTAGTGGAATAAGAGAGGGAACTCTCACAACGTGTCCTCTGACCTCGACACGTAACTACACGTATGTGCATCACACAGACACGCACATTTCACAGACACAAAATAAATAAACAAACGTACAAATAAAAATGTAAAAACATGTAAAACAAAACAACTTATTTAGAAAGAAGAGAGAGAGAGAGTCAGTCGCTGGAGCTGGGCTTAGCTGGTCTGTCACAGGCAGAACTGGGCTCCCTCCCTTCCTCCTCTTTCTGTCCTTTCCTCTGTCTCTCTTTCTTTCTTTCTTTCTTTCTTTCTTTCTTTCTTTCTTTCTTTCAGACAAGGGAATATGAATCCCAGGTTTGCCTTGAACTTGCTATAGAAAGCTCTAGATGACTTTTAGCTCCGACCCTCCTGCCTCTGTCCTCCAAATGCTGAGATTACAGATGGTTGCGGTGATACCACCCCCATCCCTTGCCTGCCCTACGTTGACCCTGCAGTCATTCAGCTCCTGGGGGCAGCTTCCTGGTGCCTCTGCAATACTGTCTGTCCAATTATGACCTCTCCTTTTCTCCCTGAGCCGTGAGTTTCAACTCCAGGCAACCTTGCTTCCTCAGAGTGCGCGTTTGGCTCTGTCTAGAGGCTTTTCCTTACAACTGGGGGTGAGGTGGTGATCTCTCTGTGTTCTTACTAAACCTGGAGACCTGAAGCCACTGAAACTCAACCAGTAAAGAATGACTCAGTAAGCCAGGCAGTGGTGGAGCACGCCTTTAGGCCAGGCAGAGGTAGAGGCAGGTAGATCTTGAAAAACCAAAAATAATTTACACAGGCACACATACACACAGACACCACACACACACCATAACACACACAATGACCCACACACATACATACACACCAGACCACACACACATACACAGACACATACAGAACACCCCCCCCACACACACACACACAAACACACAAAATACCAGACCAGTGCTGTAGCTGAGGGGGAAGGTATAGGACATTTGTCTAGCCCTGTGAGACCCTGAGTCTACTTGGATTTTTCTAGTCCAGCCCATTCCTCCTCCCATGAAGGGTCTATGCGTTTTTTTTTCTCCCGGAGAGGTTCTATGTGGCCAGCCTGGAAGCCTAAAACCAAGCACCTACTCAGAGCAGCGGCATCTGGGAGCCAGGCAGATTCCTTGACAGGAGAGGACCTCCATGATGACTGGATGCTTGGCCCCACCCAGTGCGAGACAGTGAGCAAGAGAAGCCGCCTTGTGCCACTCTGGTGTGTTAGAGGCTCCATGAATGGAACTTTTAACTCCGGCAAATGCGTGAAGAACTGTGGGATGGGTGGGATTGTGGCCTACAGCATTCGACATTCAGGTGCCCCGAGCTTTCCAAGGCTACTCTGTGATGTCTCAGAACCTGCTTCGGTGTGCTGCTTTCAGTGTTGTTGGCTTTGGGTCCCGGGGATTGTACCTGGGGCTTAGCCCAGGCTAGACCACAGCTACATTCCCAGCTTCCTTTTCACTTTTTGTTTAGGCAGGGATCTCATCAAGTTGCTGAGGCTAGCCTTGAACTCTATAGCCCTGGCAGGCTTTGAAGTGTCAAGGCTCCAGACCCCTCAGTATCTGTGCTTACAGACTGTATCACCAAGCCCGGCTGTTCTTGCTCAGTGGTTGTGTGTGTGTGTGTGTGTGTGTGTGTGTGTGTGTGTGTGTATCTCTGTGTATGTGAGTTTGGGTCTCTGTGTGTGAGTGTGTGTGTTTCTATTCTCTGAGTGTGTGTGTCTGTGTGTGTTAGTGTGTCTGTGAGTGTATGTGTCTGTGTATATGTGAGTTTGGATCTGTGTCTGTGTGTCTCTGTGTGTATGTGAGTGTGGGTTTAAGTGTGTGTGTGTGAGTGTGTTTGTCTCTGTGTAAGAGTGTGAGTCTGTGTGTGTTGAGTGAATATGTGGTATCTGTATGCAGGTTATGATATGTGTGTGTGTGGTGTGTGTGTGTGTTAGGGTATGTGTGTGTGTTAGGGTATGTGTGTGAGAGTATGTGTGTGTATGAGTGTTTGTCTGTGTGTATGAGTATGTGTGTGTGTGTGTGAGAGAGAGGGAGTGTGTGTATGTGTGTGTGTTGTATCACACATGTGGTACATGTACATGGAGGGTAGAGGAGGACAATCCTCATGAGTTGGCTCTGTGCCTCCACCCCGCAGCAGGTTCTGGAACCCAGCTCAGTTCTTCAGGCCTGTGCGGGGAGCCCCTTACTCACCTGGACCATCATCCTCGGGCCTGGATTTTGTTATTGAGATGGGGTTTCACTCCATCACCCAGAACAGCCTGGGACTTTCTGTCCTCCTGCCTCAGCTTCCCAAGTGCTGGGTCACAGGTGTGTGACCCACCTGCAGGTTGTGCAAGCTTTACACGGACACGTCTCCATTTTCTGGAGTACTTCGGGGAGAGGAGCTGCTTATGAGACCACTCGTTGGTTTCCAAAATGGCGGCCCTTTTCCATCCTATCATGATAGAGAGGGAGGGTTCCAGGCCCCCCGCAGCCTGTTGTTTTGATTGCCGCCATTTTAGTGGGTGTGAAATGGAATTTCAATGTGGTTTACGGTCCCTAGTGACTAATGACCTTGTCTTCACTCGACTGCGGTAACAAAAATACCACAGATTAGGTGAGTCAGATGGCTGAAGCAGATTTCTCACACTTGGGACAGAGAGATGGCTCTTTGGGTAAATACACCTAATGACAAGTCTAATGGCCTGAGTTTCATCCTCAGGACTCACACGGAGGAAGGAGAGAATTCCCCAAAGCTGTCATCCAGCTTCTACATGTACACACTACACAAACAAACAAACAAATGTGTTTTATAAATCTCCTCAGATTTGGAAAGCTGTAAGTCCAAGCTGAGGTGGGATTGGAGCTAGCTCTGTGAAGGAGCTCCCTGGTGTGCATTTAACAGCCTTCTACCGGATGGTAAGGCGGTGGGGGAGGGGCTTGTATACCTTCTTCTGATGTCACTGTAGTTTGGAGATTTTCTTTCTCCTTTTGGGCTTTTTGAAACAGGGCTTCTCTCTCGGTGTCTCTGGGTTTCCTGGAATCCATTTGTAGATCAAGCTGGCCTCAACTTCACAGAGATCCGCTTGCCTCTGCCTCCTCTGAGTGACGGGATTAAAGTTGTGTCCTTTAGTTGCAAATGACCTTGAGTTTCCAGTCTCCTGCCTCTACCTCCTGAGCACTGGGATTGTAGACCACAACAGTAGCACCCTGTTTTCACATGCCTGTGATACAGGGCTATAATTGTAGCCCTGAGAGCCCCGTTCCGCTTGTGAGTCGATGGTGAATGCCATGCAGGTGTGCAGGAGAGAGAGAGCTTTATTGCTTTGTTGTTGTTGTGTGTGAGGTATATCCAGTTGCCACAGCCAATCTGTTTAAACCTACTCCCCAACACATACACACACACACACACACACACACACACAGAATTTTCGTAATGTCTTGCTAAGCAGAGTTGGAGAGATGGCTCATGAGTTCAAAGCACTTGCTCTTGCAGAGAGAGGACTCAAAGTTCAGTTCCCAGCACCCACATGGAAGCTCCCAATCTCCTGTAACTCCAAGCCCAGGGGATCTGATGCCCTCTTCTGGCCTCCAGGGGCACCAGGCATGCATGTGGTACACATATATACCTAGAGACAAAATATTCATTTATGTAAAATAAGTAAATTTTTTTTAAAGAAAGTATTGGGTTTGGGGATTTAGGTTTTCCTCAGCAGCGATGTGGGGTCCCGAGGCAGGTCTGTTACTGAAAAGCCCCATTTGAAATGATTACCTCACACTCGTTCGTCCTTACCTTTGCCCAGGTTGCACCTCAGCCAGCACGTGGCCTCTATGTAAGTACTTCTGGCACCTTAGTCTCTAAGCCCTACTCGTGACTAAGTCAAGGACAAGCCATTCCAACTGAAGGCCCCTTGCTCTCGGCTCCCGGAGGAGCCCTCTGGCCTACAGTCTGCTGTCTCACTCAGTGTCAGGCACTCCCATGGTGCTGCTGTAAACCAGGCTCCTCAAGGGCACCGGGAATTGAGCCGTGAATGACACAGGCTACCCCTGACCCCACACACATACCAGGAAGCTAACAGACAGGAAGCTATAAGCCATCATGGTCAGGGTTGAGGAACTTTGCAACCGCGATCCTATCAGGAAAAGCTTCCTAGAGGAAGGCAAATTAAAGCTGAGGTTGCAAGAATGAGGAACAATCACTGGGCGAGCAGGGTTGTGGGAGGGAGGAGGCCATCCAGGCAAAGGAACCAGCCTTTGTCAGCACAGTGAACTGCGCTGCAGAGAGAAGGTGGCTAGGGGGAGAGGGGAGGCACTGGAGAGGGTCTGTCGTCTGCACCCTGTCCAGCTGTAGGAATCCCCTTTCTCCCTCTAGACAGGAATGGGTGGAGGACCTAACCCCAAGGAATCCAAGGATCCAGCTCCAAGGACCCAGCTCCCTTGATCTCTATACTTGGGCCCTTCCTTTCTAGAAAGGTCACAGTCCTTGGCTCACACCTGGGTCCCATAGCTAGACTCCTTCCTTCCCTCTTGCCCAGGGCAAATCAGAGGATGCCACATCCCCCTGCAGGATTTAGAGCTGAAAGAACTTATAGAAAGGTTTCTTCCTCCAACGCCCCCGCCATAGCGTCCCCCGAGGCTCTGCCTAGCTTTCCTGTGTCACCTCCGCTCTGTCCTGTTTGCCTTGGACATGGGCCCTGATCTAGGAACAAGGAGGGACACAGAGGAAGAACATAGCCCTGAACCCTGATCTCGTAGGGAAGATCTCCGCCATTCCACTTCCCCCGTCAGGAGTCTGGTGACAGGAGACAGATGAGACCCACCTGAACCTCCATCCGTTCTTCAGTTCAGCCCAGGATCAACTTGAGCCATCTCAGGGGCATTGTCAAGAAGGGGAGGCCAGACTTCCACCTGCCCACTCCAGGGTATAAAGCAAGGACTCAAGAGCCAGAGCCAGGTGGGGAGCCAGCTCACAATCATTGATCTTACTTAACCACACCCTGCCCATTGTGTGGATGAAAAAACTAAGGTGCAGATTGTAAGACAAAAGAGGCAGAGGCAAAACAGAGGCAGATCTCCAGATTCTGGGCTTTCTGCTCTGTCCTTTCCTCTGGCCTCTCAGTGCACGCAGATGTCTGATGTCTGCTGGGGACAGAGCCTGTTATGGGAACCAGGGGCCTGGCAGGAGCGTCACACCTCATGTTTAGTCTTTGGTGGCCAGGGACTGGCAGGTGCTGTCAGGACAGCTCTCTTGTCTCTGATCCTGGAAATGGGCCTCCTGGCAGCCGTAGAGATTAAGGTTCCTCCCAGGTTCCGTCATGCTTCACCGGAGGCTGACACTTCACTGGCTCCCAGCTCTAAAAACATCAACAAAATAGGACCCAACAAAACAGGTCCTGTTGGGTCGTAGGACTGTGTCTGTACCTTGCAGGTTCCACTGTTGCTTGAAACTCAGGGAACGCACACCTGGAAAACTCGGGGTGTCTGAGCCCCCTTTGGAAGGACTTAGACAACCTAGGCTTGTGTGGGCTGCTTTGGGGGTGTAAGGAAGTAGAGCTTTGCCCTGGGTCAGGTGTCATCACAGAGCAGAGGTGATTCTGACTGGGGGTGGGAGGGGGAATCTTAGAGATTTTTTTATCTAAAAGGAAGAGACAGGAAGTGACGCTGCAGCCGCGGTCACCCATCCATCCATCCATCCAGGATAGGGGATGTTGGATTCTCTGTGATTTACAATACCTTCTTTTATTAATTTGCGCTCAGATGTGACAGGACAGAGTCTTGGTGCATTATTGTCCTACCATAGCTTTGTTTGCCAATCTGCAGCATTGCTTCTGTGTCCGGGAGTGGCATCCAGGAAGGGCTCTCAGGGGCACCCTTCTGGCATTTTCCTTTTTTTTTTTTTTTTTTTTGCGCTTGCTAGGCAAGTGCTCTACCACTGAGCTAAATCCCCAACCCACTTCTGGAATTTTCCAGAGAGCCAGCAGCCTTATGCTGACTGCTAGCAAGGAGCGGGGGCCCAGCCAAGTCAGGCTTGCTCTGTGGTTGCAAAGGAAGTTGGATCTGAGTTCAAATCCTAGGGTCATCCCTTGGATGAGGCTTGTACCCCGACATGCCTTGCATCTTTATTCTTTCATAAACCATTGAAGGGACACTTATTTTATGCTAAGACCCAAGTACCTCAGGCCGGTGCCTTAATTCTCAGTGCTCAGTTTGTCTCTCTGGGAAATGGGTACAATGTTAGTATCTGCGATAGACGAGGGCAAGAGCATTCCTCTGCATTGCTGTGGTTGAACACTGGGTGTCAAGTGTGGAACCACACTGGTCTGCACTGTCATAGACCTTATTGTAGAGAGGCAAGGAGGGGGCGACCAAGAACAAGTCTCGCTCCTCCTTGTCCTGGTCTAGAGACTTGAGACCCCAGTGGTTCCCCACACAGGCCTGGGCTGCATAGACCAGGATCTGGGGATGCCAGCGTCCTGGCCCCCCCAGTCTATACTTCCCCTTAACTCCCCGAAGACTGTATCAGGGACATAGCTGGGCGTATTGGGGGCGGGGGGCATCACTTGAAATTGCCCAGGCTAGCCCCAGACACCATTCAGGCTCAGGATTGACTACCCCAGAGGGGAGGTTGCTGTTTCTAACTGGCACCCCACTTCTGCACACCATGGGGCCCTGCAGGACTGATGTCTTGTGGTTCTCCAGGCTCTCTAAACACATCCCAGGGAGCTACTGGGGCCCAGAGGCAGAGAGGGCACAGGCTGTGGGGGTGGAGGAGAGCGTGTGCTATCCTGCCTTCTGCGTGCACAGAGGAGGGGGTGGTTCCAGGACAGCGTGAGACCGGCATAGAAGGAAGTTTGTTTATCTGTTGGAGATGGCAGAGGCAGCGCCCATGACAGGGGCCTGCATGATGTGGGCAAGGAGGGTAGGTACTCATTGTGCCCTGAATGAGTAGGTGTGGACATGTGCGGGGGCGGCACGCTGGCAGGAGGGTGGGGGCCTGTACTTAGTGCATGAGCCGAGCTCCAGCCTTAGTAGCTGGGCCTGGGTTTGGAGTTCAGATTGACCTAGGTCAGTTTCTATTTGAGCTCTTTCCTGGCTGTGTGATCTTGGCCAGGTCATTTACCCTCTCTGAGCCTTATTCATCTACTCCACAACTAGGGCTAGGTAGATGGCTCAGCACTTGCTGCTCTTTCAGGGGACCCAAGTTTGGTCCCCAGAACCCACATCAGGAGGCTCACGACTGTCAACAACTCCAACTTCAGGGATCCAATTGCCACTGGCAACATACACACACACACACACACACACACACACACACACTCATACACTCATACATGCTCTCACATGTGTATGCTCACACACACAAAATTTTAAAAACACTTAATAATAAAAAAAAAAAAACAAAAAACAGGGTATTTTATTTGTTTTTGTGTGGTGGTGAATGCTTTTAATCCAAGCACTTGAAGCAGAGGCAGGCAGACCTCTGTGAGTTCAAGATTAGCCTGGTTTACAGAGTGAGTTCCAGGACAGCCAGGGCTACACAGAGAAACCCTGTCTTAAAAAAAAAAAAACCAAACTGATAAATAAACAAAAAAAACCCAAACTAAAACCCAAATAGACCCCAAGACAGACAATAACAGACACATTATTAATATCCCCAGCTCTAAATGGAACCAGAAGGCCTCTCAGGGCATGCTCTAGCCCCCATAATGCCTTTGTTCTATCTGGGGATGGGACATGGAACAAATGGTCCAAGGCTTCCAGGTTTGTGGGGTGATGGGGGCCACCCCAGCACAGGTCAACTGGGGGTCTAGAAGATGAAGATGATTTCCGCCATCCCCACCCCATCCATGATCCCCCTCCACGGCCAGCCTGGGTACAGGTGTGGGATGGAAACTCCTCTAACAAGTTGGGACACCCTCTGTCCTAAGGGTGGGGCCCCAGGGAGGGGGCTGGGGAAAGGGTAGAGGAGGCAGCTGCCAGCTTCCCACTTCCCTGCTGTTTACACCCAGGCGATGAGCTGGCTCCTGGCTTCAGTGTCTTCTCACCCGGCCAGGTGTGCCAGGGCAGGCGGGCTGGCTTCTGCCCGGTTCCAGTTGGAATTCAAGACCCTGTTCTGCTGAATGTAGACACCAGAGGGGAACGAAGTGGGTCCGTTGAAGACCCACTGGGTGTGGCAGGGAACATGCTAGAGTTGCCCTGCAGGGCAGTCAGGCAGAGCCAGGCACCCCTGGGACCTAAGGCATGAGACACATAGAAATGAGGTTGGTAGGTTTTCATCCGCATCAGTGGGGCAGATGGGTTATCACTGGGCAGGAAGAACCCAGGTTAGACCTGTGCCAAGGGTCACTGTGCCGAGGATGGTTGCTGGGGTCAAGAGAGGGGGCCTGATACCTCTTGGTGCCTGCCTCTGGTGAGGGCATGATGGGAAGAGAAGCCAGAAGAGATGAGAGGAGAGGGCTGAAGCCACGAGGTAGCCGTACCCTGTTCCCACCCGCCTGGCCATTTCCCCTCTCAGTGCTGACAATTCAGGTGTGCGAGCAGATTTGAAGTCAAGATGACATAAGCTAGGGTTATCTGAAGGAGGGAACGAACCTCAAAATGCCTCCCTAAGGTCTGTAGGACATTTTCTTATCAGTGATTTGGGGAGAGCCCAGCCCATTCTGGGAGGTGCCATCCCTGGCATCAGCAGACTGGTCCATGGCCTCCGCAGCAACCCCTGCCACCAGGCTCCTGCCCTGCTGGAGTTTCTATCCGGGCTGCTTTTGATGATGAATTGTTATGTGGAACTGTGAGGGAAATTAACCCTCTCCTCCCCAAGTTGCTTTTGTTTATGGTGTTTCACCACAGCTATAGTACCCCTGACTAAGACACCAGACTTGGGACTTAAAATCATAGGATAATCCTAAATCCCTTTAACCCAGTGGTTCCCAACCTTCCTAGTGCTGCAACCCTTCATAGCTCCTCATTTGTGGTGACACGCCCCTCCCAACCTTAAGATTATTTTTGTTGCTGAGCAGTGGTGGCGCACGCCTTTAACCTCAGCACTTGGGAGGCAGAGGCAGGCGGATTTCTGAGTTGGAGGCCAGCCTGGTCTACAGAGTGAGTTCCAGGACAGCCAGGGCTACATAGAGATTCCCTGTCTCGAAAAACAAAACAACAAAACAACAACGACAAAAAAGACTGTTTTTGTTGCTACTTCACAACTGTAATTTTGTTACTGTTATGAATCGCAGTCCTGATACGCAGGACATCTGACAGGTGATTCCAGTGCAAGGGTCATTCGAACCCAAGGGGTCGAGACCCACAAATTGAGAACCACTGCCTTAACCCATCAGAGACTTAATTTCCTCTTTCTGTATCTGCCTCTTGGGGCCCCTCAGGACAAGCAGTGTCTGCTTGCTGTCAAACATACAAAATGTCATGCCCCTGCCTCAGACTCACTAATTCCTGCCACTAGTCTGTTAAGGCAGCACCAACCAACAGAGCCCTATTTTACAGACAAGTAACTGGAGAGCCAGAGAGACCAAGGTAAAGCAGGATATCCTGGCATCTTCCCTTGGGCATAGTCACACAGTGTGGCTGCAGATATGGGGTTGTGGCACTCCCATCTTGGGCAGTTCTAGTAGCCTGGCAGAGATCCTCTCCAGTTTACCCTTCCTGGATTTCATTTTCTCAGACCCTGGGTCTCCATGGCAGAGTCAGCTGCCCCTGTCAAGGACATGGGAACTCTAATGCCCCCTCTGCCCAGTGCTCACCATGACCAGCGCCCAGGGTGGCCCTGGACCTTCCCCAAAGTCCAGTTTCCTTGCTGGCCCTCTAATATCTAGACAGGTGCTTTGACATTAGCCTTGTAGCTGTGCCCTGTGCCAGGTTTAGGGTGCCCTTTGCCTAAAGCAGTTAGTGCTGGAGTGTTCAGGGAAGGAGGTGGGAGGTCCCTTAGGTTTTGAGCCAGTTCCGCCAGTTCCACCCTCCCCATGTGTTCATGCGTAAAATGATCAGCAAGTCATCAGGGACAAGGTGTGCTTAGCAGCCGAAAAGAGGAGGGATCCCTAGGGAGCCCAAACAAGGACACCCCCCCACACACACACACATACACACCATGCCCTGCACGTCAAACCTGGCGAAGTCTTCCCCCGGTTCCACATAGATGCCCAAAAAGGTTGTCTTTTTTAACCTGGGTCTTCCCCGCTGCATCTGGCTTCTGGCATCTAGTCTGTGCTCTTCCCCAAAACCTCCCCTGTTACCTTCTTCTATGCTGTACCATCAATGGTTTCCCTTTGCCCCCTGGTAGTTCTGGCAATCTGTCTCCTTCCTCTCTGTGGTTCCTGGTTTCCTTGGGCCTGCGGGTCCTTTTCACGGCTGGTTTCCTGGCTCTGAGTCAGGCCAGAGAGCAGAGTCAAAGCTGGCAATAGCAGTGGCCTCAGGGGGCTCCCCACATGGCTCTGAGTTCCAGGACAAGGAAGCTTCAGCCCCTGTCCCTTGAGCCTCTGTAGCCGTTGTCACCAGAGCTGAGCCCTTCTTTCTCCCCACAAACCAGGGCCTAAGAAAGTCAGGATGCTGCACAGGTCATCCTGGGGTTATGTCTGCCCACTGGCTTCATTGCCTACCCACGTTCCCCGCGGCTCCCCAAAGCCCTACAGCTTGGGCATACAGTGAGCCTTCCAGCCACCCCCTCACAGACAGGGCCCTGAGCCTCTCAGCTTTGTCTGAGGAAAAGCGGTCCTCAGCCACTCCTTTCTCCAGGCAGGGAAGCCTCCACCCAAGGCCCACTACAGCTTGTTTTCCAGGCTCAGGCCTGGTTCAGCCTCTAGGGCCTGCCAGTCACGTAGCCAAACTTGTTCCTCCTCTCTGCGGCCCAGGTTGCTGAGCGCAGCAGTTTCCTGAGTGCACAATGGAGGCTGCCCCAAGGGACCCACCCTGGGGTGGCGCCAGCCCAGAAGTCTCTGGCAGGAGGCGACTGCTGTGTGACCTCGGACAGGGCCACACCTTCTCTGGGCTTGGTTGTCCCTCATGAGAAGTGAGGGGGTTGAGAATTTGTCCGATCAACAACAGCACCTGCCAACTTTCCCTGAGTGCTAAGGACATGTCAGATCCTTCAGGAGCGGAGACAGTTGGACATCAAGGCACCTGGCTGCCACCAACCTCTCTTTTAGTCAACTGTCATCATGATTATGATGAGGGGGCACGAGCTGCAGCATTGATGCGGGAGGGCAGGGGACCACTCGTGGGGTCTGTTCTCTTCTTCCCCCGAGCTTGGTGCCAGCAACTTTACCCACTAAGCCATTCCAGCAATCTGTCTGTCTGTCTGTCTGTCTGTCTGTCTGTCTGTCAATCTATCTATCTATCTATGTATCTGTCTATCTGTCTATCATCTACATCTCTGTCTGTTACTCTATTGCTCTAACTACCTATCTACCTAGCTACTATCTATCTACTGCTCTATCTATCTATCTATCTATCTATCTATCTATCTATCTATATACCTATCTGTACTGGCTGGTTTTGTGTGTCAACTTGACACAGGCTGGAGTTATCACAGAGAAGGGAGCTTCAGTTGGGGAAGTGCCCCCATGAGACCCAGCTGTGGGGCATTTTCTCAATTAGTGATCAAGGGGGTAGGGCCCCTTGTGGGTGGTGCCATCCCTGGGCTGGAGGTCTTGGGCTCTATAAGACAGCAGGCTGAACAAGCCAGGAGAAGCAAGCCAGAAAAGAACATCCCTCCATGGCCTCTGCATCAGCTCCTGCTTCCTGACCTGCTTGAGTTCCAGTCCTGACTTCCTTTGGTGATGAATAGCAATGTGGAAGTGTAAGCTGAATAAACCCTTTCCTCCCCAACTTGCTTCTTGGTCATGATGTTTGTGCAGGAATAGAAACCCTGACTAATTCACTATCTATCATGTATTCATCTATAGCTCTGTCTACCTACCTATCTACTGCTCTGTCTGTTTACCTATCTGTCTATCAAGCAGTCTATCTATCTCTCTGTCTATTTCTCTCTCTCTCTCTTTCTCTCTCTCTTCCTCCCTCTCTCTCTCTTTCTCTCTGTTCTGTCTAGCCCTGGCTGTCCTGGAACTCACTCTGTAGGCCAGGCTGGCCTTGAACTCAGAAATCCATCTGCCTCTGCCTCCCAAGTGCTGGGATTAAAGGCGTGCGCCACCACTGCCCGGCCAATTTTTTTTTTCAATAAAAGCAGGCCAGTCACTAGAAGGTACCATTCTGTGAAGACAGTATTTTGAAGCCCTAGTCAAAGGAGCCTGTGGAACTTGCCACTGGGTTTCTATTTCGTGCCTGGAGAACCTTAGGAAAAGCAGTCCTGACACAACAGAATGACATTTGCAGAGTGTAATCCTGGAGCGAGAGAACCAAGGTTGATGGCTACAATCACATTCCTGTGTATTAAACTGTTACGTCTTTAATTATTCATACAGCTCAATGGTCCAATAGCATAAAAATTGAGAACAGCAACTTGAGACAAACAGCTTAACCGTTCTTCCTATTATTTTCTGGAGGCAAGTCCTTGTCTACAGTCTGATGGCAATCACATGCTGGCAGTCTGATGGCAATCGCATGCTGGTAGTTCCCAAAGCTACTGTATGAAGTGGATGCTGAAGGCCATCACTACACAGCATCTGGCGACATAAGGACGCTTGCGTTCATCAAGTCGGACATACTTCCAAAATATTCCCAACAGTCCAGTTTTAGTTCTGTCCTGGATGCTGGGTGCCAGGGATCGGATATAAGCAGCAAGATTATAGACTCTGAAAATTGAAAAGGGTAGACATAGTGAGGCTGGTGCTGGTCCAGCCGCATCACTGTTCCGGGCCGGGGCGGAAGAGGATGCGCGGCTGATGCCTATTATCTGTTTTTAGATGAGGTCTCAGGTATTCAAGGCAAGGCCCAAACGGGTTATGTTGTCAAGGATAACCTTAAATGTCTGATTTTTTTTTGTAAGATTTATTTAGTTATTTAGTTATTTATGTGTATTGGTGTGTTCTACATGTACATTTGCACACCAGAAGAAGGTATGAGATTTCATGGAACTGACAGTTGTAAGCTACCATATGGGTGCTGGGAATCAAACTCAAGACTTTTGGAAGAACAGCCAGTGCTCTTAACCTCTAAGCCATCATCTCTCCAGCCTCTACTTCTGATCTTTTTGCCTCCACCTCCTAAGCACTGGGATTATAGGAATGCACCACCAGGTCTGGCTTGGATCTGCTGGGGATTGAACCCAGGACCTTCTACATGCTATGCAATCTCTCTATTAACTGAGCTATGCCCCTAACCTGACTCTCCCTTTTAGTTCAACATCTCTGAGCTTCTAGTGTCTCTTACACAGAAAGGTGTTTTCTCTGCCCTGCAGCCCCACCCCCACCCCGCCCTGGACGGGAGCCACACAGGAGGAAGTGGGGAGAGAGCACCTGGCCCCCATAGGTGGCACAGGACAGTGGGGCAGGGCTGACAAGGATGGGTGGGGGAGGAAGGAGAGGGTCCAAGAGTTGAAAATGAACTTCAGTCAGGAGCTGGAGAGATGGCTCAGTGATTAAGAGCACCACTGTAAAGGGGTCAGTATCGGCTTAGGACCTCAAGACCAAGTTCTAGGCACAGAAGAGATTTATTTGTCCCAAAGGGACAGGGGGTGAATGTGGTGGTTTGAATATGCTTGACCCAAGGAGGTATGCTTGGCACTATTAGGAGGGGTGGCCTTGTTAGAGGAAGTGTGTCACTGTGGGGTAGGCTTTGAGACCTTCCTCCTGGACACTTGGGAGCCAATCTTCTGTTTGCCTTTGGAATAAGATGTAGAACTCTCAGCTCCTCCAGTCCCATGCCTGTCTGGACGCTGCCATGCTTGCTGCCTTGATGATAATGGACTGAACCTCTGAACCTGTAAGCCAGCCCCAATTAAATGTTGTCCTTTATAAGAGTTGCCTTGATCATGGTGTCTGTCCACAGCAGTAAAACCCTAACTAAGACAGACGTTGGTACCAGGGACTGGGGTATTGCTGTGATAGGCCTGACCATGCTTTTGTCTGGAGGAATGTGGATTTTAGGACTTTGGACAGGAGTGGAATGCGGTAAGAGGGGCTTAATGGGCCATCCTAGTAGGAATATGGAAGACATTGGTTCTGAGGGTGATTTGAACTGTGCAGACCTGGCCCAAGAGGTTTCAGTGGAGAAGAATTTCAGAATGTGGCCTAAAGACTGTTTTTGTAGTATTTTGGTGAAGAAAAGCTTAAGTTCGGGCATGGTAATACACGCCTTTAATCCCAGCATTCAGGAGACAGAGCCATGCAGATCTCTGAGTTCAAGAGCAGTCTACAGAGCAAGTTCCAGGACAGACAAGGCAGCGAAAGAGTTGGAGAATACAAAGCTGGTGATAATGTAATAGAAGAAGAGGACGTGTTCCTGCCCCAGTAAACATCAGAATTGGGCAGTTTCGACCATGTGGTTCTGGCTTTAGAGTCAAGACTAAAATGGAATACTGGGACAATTGATGCTGGTTAGCTGGAGCTAAGAAATTAGCGGTGATTAAGAAGAGACCAGCATCATTGAGGTGACATCTTCTAGGAAGTGTTTTCTGAGAGCACATGACTGTGGCATGGTGTCTAATTAAAGACAGGGTGTCCCAGATATTGTTTAACAGTTTCTGTAGAGGCCAGGCAGTGGTGGCGCATGTCTTTAATCTCAGCACCTGGGAGGCAGAGGCAGGCAGATTTCTGAATTCGAGGCCAGCCTGGTTTACAGAGTGAGTTCCAGGACAGCCCGGGCTACACAGAGAAACCCTGTCTCAAAAAACCAAAATTAATTAATTAATTAATTAACTAAAAAGCCGTTTCCGGAAAGATTGAAACATTCCATCTTGCAGGAAACTCTTTAAACAGGAAGCAACTCAAAATAGCTTCAGGAAGTCCCTGAAACTGACCAAATTCACGAGGCCCTGCCCTGCCAGAGGAAGCTGAGCTGCAAAGAAGACCCTGAGACCAGACCAGCTACCCAGAAGAGTAACTTAGATCAACTGAGACAGCTGGAAAGGACACTCCAACCCGTTGGGCTGCCTGCAGGCTGTGCAGTGTGTTCCAGGCTCCCAGCTTGTGAGCTGTCACTCAGACTGGGGTAAGCTTTGGTGATGGAGCTGTCTTTGAGTCATTTCTGCTCCTCTGTGTAACCCCTCCCCTCTGTCTCTGTAGGAAATCCCAATAAAACTCACTGGTTCACCAAGCTGACCTCTGGTGGTATCGGTACTATGATCTGTCATGGGTTCCCTATCTGGGGTGAGCAGACCTGTGCTGGGAAAGTTTTCATACACAACACCAGAACAGGGCTTTCTGGGGAGCCCTGCAGGTCTTCCAGCTACAGCTAGGGAGATGCTGAGAAGTTGACCTTCCTGGGGCTCCCAGGGTAGGGAAGGAGAACACGTCTATCCCCAGAGTTGAGCTCCCTCCTCGTCAGCCATGTTGTTATGAGCCTGACCGGTCACCCTAACCCTCCAGGGCCCTCCCTTTCTCCAGCTCAGTTCCTGCCCTGCCCTGCCCTGACCCAGCAAAGCCCTGCAATGTCTATGAAACTCTAGGTCCCAAGAGGAGCCCAACCCAGGCAGGTCCCCCAGCAGACCCTCTCTTCTTCCTCTCCCTACACATCTCCTGACATAGAACTCCACTTAGAATTCCAGCCCCGCCTCTCTGAGCCTCAGTTTATCCATCTGCACAGTCCTCCTCAGGAGAATTGTCTTCCCCAGCCTGAGCCTGAGCTCTCGGGTTGCTCTTACTTTGTGGGTACAGAGTCCTGAGGTTTTTCCTTCAAGGATGAAGATGAGAACCAGATCCTGGCCGGGCAGTGGCGCACACCTTTAACCTCAGCACTTGAGAGGCAGAGACAGGCAGATCTCTGAGTTCGAGGCCAGCCTGGTCTACAGGGTGAGTTCCAGGACAGCCAGGGATATACAGAGAAATCCTGTCCCGAAAAACCAAAACCAAAAAAAAAAAAACCAAAAAACCAAAAAACAAACAAACAAAAAAAAAACAAGAAGAAGAAGAAAGAATTATAATTAATTTTTTTTTGATTTTTCAAGACAGTGTTTCTCTGTATAGCCCTGGCTGTCCTGGAACTCACTCTGTAGACCAGGTTGGCCTCGAACTCAGAAATCCACCTGTCTCTGCCTCCCAAGTGCTGGGATTAAAGGCATGTGCCACCACCGCCCGGCAAGTAATTAATTTTTTTTTAAACTTCTTTATTTATTTTATTTATATGAATATACTGCAGCTGTCTTCAGACACACCAGAAGAGGGCATTGAATCCCATTATAGATGGTTGTGAGCCACCATGTGGTTACTGGGGATTGAACTCAGGACCTCTGGAAGAGCAATCAGGGCTCTTTACCACTAAGCCATCTCTCTAGCCCGTAATTAAATTGTTTTATTAATTAATTTATTTTATGTTCATGAGTGTTTTGCTGGCACGTGTACCATGTGTGTGCCTAGTGTCTAAGGAAGCCAGAAAATGGTGTCAGATCCTCTGAACCTGGAGTTATAGATGGTTGAGAGCTGCCAAGGGAGTGCTAGGAACCAAAACTGGGTCCTCCGCTAGAGTAAGCCAGTGCTCCTAACTGCAGAGCAGTCTCTCTGGGCCCCAGGATGCTGATTTAAAAAAAAAAAAAGATTTATTTATTTATTTATATGAGTGCTGTATTTGCATGTATGCCTGTATGACAGAGGAGACCATCAGATCCTGCCGCTAAGTGGTTGCTGGGAATTGAACTCAGGTTCTCTGGAAGAGCAAGTCAATGCTTTTTTGTTTTTGTTTTTGTTTGACACAGGGTTTTTCTATATAGCCCTGGCTGTCCTGGAACTCACTGTAGACCAGGCTAGCCTCAAACTCAGAAATCTGCCTGCCTCTGCCTCCCAAGTGCTGGGATTAAAGGCGTGCTCCACCACGGCCCGGCTTAAGTCAGTGCTCTTAACTGCTGAGCCATCTCTCCAGCCCGGGATTTTTAATTGTGTTCTCTTCCCAGCTTTCCATGTGCCCTACTCTCCTGCGCTTCTGGCTTCTTTAGTTCCATTGTTAGACTCTGTAAGTATCTCCAACCTCAGACAGAGCGATCAACTGGCTTCTGTCCTTTCCTGGGGTCTCTAAGCCCAACTGAGGGACCTTGTGGGTCACCTCCTAGGTCACTCTCCCAGGGGGACTCATGCCTTTCTTTAGAGTTAGGGAAATTTCTAAAATTGGCCTATTTAACCTGTCTCCCAGTGAAAGACACCCAATGCCCACTGTCTCAACTTCTTGGACAAGCAAGCTATCATTCTCTTCTGTGTCTGGGGCTCCTACAAGGCCCACCCTGCCCTCTTACTTGCAGGGAAACAGGTTCCCAGAGTTCTGGCTCCCCTCCCTACCCGTCCCTATCCAGGACTGGGAAGGCAGGAGTAGGCAGAGCTGGGCAGGGCAAGGCTGGGCAGGGGAGGCTAGCTGGGCTCTGTTTGTTTTGGGAGTTTTCTTCATAAACTGGTCTCCTACACAAAAGGTCTGGTGGCTGCAGGCACAGAGCGGGCTCCAGGCCTTTGTGAGCTGAGGGGCCTCACCCAAGATGCTAGGGGTCACTTGAACTCTTTGGAGATCCAGGGCCATCTTATGGAATTTTGGAAGCCCTGCAACCCAAGGAGCTACTTCTCCATTTCACAGAGAAGCAGACCGCAGCCCAGAGAGGGTCTCGGATGGGAGGATGCTGGAGGGACGGCTAGGGAGGACTGGCTGCTTCCTGTCTTCCTTTAAATCCCTTTCTTCTCTCTTCCCCACCAGCTTGTGTAGCCTCCTCTCTGATGTCTCTCTCTATTCTGTCCTCGACATGGTCCCTGCTACTCCACACCAACCCAGGTAGGGAGTGAGATCAGTAGAAAAGATCGGGGCTGGTGAGATGGCTCAGCGGGTAAGAGCAACGTCTGCTCTTCCAAAGGTCATGAGTTCAAATC
>NW_022196900.1:97938753-97940530 GCF_008632895.1 Mastomys coucha
AAAAAAAAAAAAAAAAAAAGAAAAGATCTTCCCAGGACACGACCCCGATAACCACTGTCTCACCTCCTCATCAGCTCTCATGCAGGGCCTGGGACCCTAAAGGCCCACCCAGAGCCCTTTGCTATCCCTTCTCCCACACCTGTGCTGAGAGAACACTTCCCAGGGGCTCTGGCTCTCTCCAGGGCTGGGAAGGGAGAATGGGCGGAGCCTATTACCAGCATTTAGACCACTGAGTAGCCTATAATGGCAGCATGGGGGTTTGCACAGTCCCGCCCTATTTAAACTGTCACTCAGGGATTGGTCAGTCAATCTATAGCAGGTCTGGAAACGGAGGCCATGATGCGTCTCCTTTCATGGGGAGGACTAGCCACCTTGGGAAACAAGGAACTTGTCCCCAGGTGGCACAGTCTGATCTTGGACTTGAAGGTGTCACTTCTCCATGCTCTTGGATGGACAGTCTGGAGCCTGAAGCTCTGACCAATGCTTCAGCCATGACATCCATCTCAACTTTCTATAGGCTCCCAAGCCTGAGAGTCCTCGTGCCTGTCTAGTGCCTATCCTAGCCCCTGAGGGAGTCCTCGTGCCTGTCTAGTGCCTATCCTAGCCCCCAACTCACTGCGTTAAGGTGAGTTCGCTTCATGTTCTAACCCTGACCAGACTCCACTGCTATACCGAAGCATCGAAGCATCATGGGTCCCCTTTATTCACAGCCGTGGCCCCATACCACCCACTGCAGGCTTGATGTCTAGGTTGATCTCCCATGAATCAAATGGATTCCAGTTCAAGACCCACCCAGCTTCTCCATAGTGCCCTCTACTGGCCAGACTAAACTTCCTGTAGGCCTCTGGTACAAGCCCATGCTTGCTCCCAGATCCGCAGCATAATAACCCCCTAGGTTTATAGAATTCCTTTCTTCCACGGAGCTCAAAGCGCTTTCCCATCTGTGATCTCCCTGGACTGGGACCAGCTGCAAGAGTGTGGGAGGGCCATCATTCATGTCCCCATTTTACAGAGACAAACTGAGGCCTGAAAAGAGAAAAGGCGAGCCATAGCGTGTGCAGCCTGAGGATCTTCCAGGTGAGTTTACCCAGCTCCCCTGGTTCCCGACGACCACACCGAGGCCCAGCAGGGATGGACTTGCCCGAATAAGTCTTGGGCTAGAACCCATTGTCCTAAATACCACTGGGGGCTTTCCCACGACAATTGGAGCTTTGCCTGCAGACATGGACCAAGGGCTTGGCTAGTTCATCAAACATCACGAGTCTCTGTTAACCTGTATAGACAAGGTCTATGTCCTGCTCCCGGACACCTGGGGATGTTTCATGAGTGCCCGGAAGCCACATGAGGAAGAACAGAGACCACTGGCTCTGACTTCTGATCTGGCCTTCAGCGTGGACATCTCTCCACAATTTCTTGTGAGCTCTCAGAAAAGAGAGTCACCGTGGATCTATCTAGTTCCCATTCGGCTCCCAAAGGGCAGATGCCAACAGGGCTCCTCACCACTCTGGTATGAACAGCAGCTGGGGAGGAGAATCCAGACCCAGCCTGACTTTCAGAGAGGACAAACCATGTGTTTTGACCATCTCCTGCCCAGGCTAGTCTGCTCAGGCACCTACGGGGTGGTCTACAGTGAGTTCCAGGACAGCCAGGGCTATATAGAAAAACCCCGTGTCAAACAAAAACAAAAACAAAAACAAAAAAGCACTGATTTGCTCTTCCAGAGAACCTGAGTTCAATTCCCAGCAACCACTTAGCGGCAGGATCTGATGGTCTCCTC
>NW_022196900.1:97941307-97981873 GCF_008632895.1 Mastomys coucha
AGAAATCCACCTGCCTCTGCCTCCCAAGTGCTGGGATTAAAGGCATGCGCCACCACCACCCAGCTTCTTTCTTTCTTTTTTTAAGATTTATTTATTATATGTAAGTACACTGTCACTGTCTTCAGACACACCAGAAGAGGGTGTCAGATCTCATTACGGATGGTTATGAGCCACCATGTGGTTGCTGGGATTTGAACTCATGACCTTCAGAAGAACAATCAGTGCTCTTAACCGCTGAGCCAACTCTCCAGCCCCTGGGGTGTGTGTTTCTAAGAGCTGCTACATGTGACCATGGTGTGAACCCACCTCTGGGGCTAACTGGAGGGTTAAATGGGCTGATGCCACCATCCAGTGCACCATGCTGATATTAACCCAAATGCCTGAATTGCCCTCCCCAACACTAAGTCCCACCAAGGGCCCATCTGGCCCTGCAGGGCTCTTTAATGGTAAGGACCGTTCTCATGACCAGGTGTCATGGCACCGTGAGCTTCTAGACTTGCTAACCTCATATCAATGTCCCCAGTGCTCAGAACAGGTACAGCAGTCAGCTGTGTCTCTCCCATCAGACTTGGGACCTCCTGGGGGTTCTACTGGCCCCCTGCCATATTGGGAACCTCTTGTTCTGCTTAGCCTACCTGGGTGTGTGAGGACTCTGACATCCGACCCTCACTGGAAGTCAGTCCCCTGCCTCTGAGTAGCCGCGTGGTTTTCTTAGGTCATGATTTTCCCAGGGTCCTCCAGCTCCTCCTCTGGCCCCTGGGATTCCCAGCTAGATAGGTCTCCAAAAGTAGGACCTGGCCACACAGTCACCCCTCTCCTACCCCCACCCTGTGTGCACACTGGATTCTGGGGTCTCTTGGCTCTCAGCCTCCACGTCTGCACAGTGGGATCAGGGCTATGTAGATCTCAAATAGAGGGGATTGCACTCTATATAGAGGTGTTCTATTAGAACAACGCCCCCTTCTGGAGGAAGCTTTGCAGTCTTGGCTCAGGAGAGGTGACTCCTCGGGGCCCAGTGACCAGAGCTGGGACAGTGTTTCAGTCCCTCCCCCTCACCAGGTATCAAGTTCAAATCACAGTGTGCACAACCTTGAGCCCTGGCTGGGTCAGCGTTACCACCGTGGGGGTACTTTCTGTGTCAATTGGCCCAGGGCAAAAAGGAACATGAAAACTATTTCGAATGATGCCGTCTCAGGCTGCCCCCTGGTGGTCACTCACTGCATGACATGTACAACTCAAGGCAACCTAGTCCTTGGTTCTAGCGGGGGGGGGGGGGGGGGGGGGGGGGGGGGGGGAGTCCTCGGCCTGCAGAGATCTTCAGAACCAGAGTTGCATCACCAACCCCTGAACTCCGAAAAAGGGATACTGTGAGTTTTGCCTTCTCTTCAATCTCCTGCGTCCCTCCTCCCACCCCAGACCACCGATAGACTCCTCTCTCTCCCTCCCTCTCTCTCTCTCTCTTTTTCTCTCTCTCTCTCTCTCTCTCTGCCCTTCTGAGTCTCATATACTCTTGGGCACCGGCTCCACCCTCATTGCTCCCAGGATATGCCTCCCAAGCCCCAGACTAGGCCAGGTCCCTTCTCCATTTCAAAGGCTCTACCCGTCCTATGTGGTTCCAAGTGGACCCTGGTCAAAAACCCCAGTGTTAAATTCCTCCACTGACACTGTAGGCTCTAGTGTGCAGAGTGGAGTCTGTATGCCATACAGCCCTTGCCTGACACATCAGGGCTCAACAAGTACCCGCTGGTGAAGTCCCAGCCATGGTCCATCTTCTAGACCTGAGACCTAGGACAGTCACCACCTACTAACTGAGAACCTGCTAAGGATCCATCCATCCACAGGATGCCCACTCAGGTCTGCCAGGTCTTCTGCTGTTCCCATTATCAGGTTTTGCAAGACTCCTCGAAAGAAAGCTCCCATGACAAACTCAAGTATGATTCTACCACTGCGGGGAGCCAACGAATTTATTGAGCTCACATACAGAGTGTGGGTGAGGATTTACTTGCAGGAGACAGGGGGACCCCAAAACATGCAGCAGTTACTTCATTCAGCATGGCTGATGGCTTCCCCGTAGCCATACGGATGTAACCGCCTTCAATCGACTTTCCCTGGTGTATATATTCCAGCCATTCCTGAGGGTAGAATTACAATCAGAGAGCTGAGAGGAGCGTCGGGAATCCCCAGCAGGGGTCTCATGGTCTTCCCATCCTCTTCTCTAAGACAGTATCAGTGGTCAGCAAGCCAACGGCCTCTTGGGAGCAGGCACATACGAGCTGATGAAGATGGCTGCTCTTGTGCTCAATAGAGAGTCCTCTAGACTATCCAGGGGGAGAGGGGTACAGCCACACCTTCTCCTACTGCTCCCCAAGTGTCACATGTGCCCAGGGTGCCCCCAAGTGCATCCCTGTTTTCAAACCTCTTTGTATAGGGAGCCACCCATCAGTTCTAGCTGCCAGCACTCAATCCAACCTTCAGTGTCTTGATGTTGGGGTCTCCATAGACTTGAAGCTGTCCCCTTGGCCCTTGGCAGGAGCTGTCACCTCACAGGCTTTATTGGCTATGGAAGCAGCACCCTCCATCCTGACACTGAGCTCAGCTCACACATGGCTCTCTCTACCGTGTCCCCACTGACCCTGGGACTACCAGGCAGGCACGGGTCTGATTCATCACTGGACTGACTCCTGCAGATTAATCTTCCTTCCATGCAGCCCTGCAATGTCCCCTCTCCATGCTTCAATACCCACAGTAAGGCAGGCTCTCAGAGCTGCAGATGTCTGTCCATTGATGGACAGCCATGGTCTGTCTGGGTCCTCAAGCTCCTACCAGGAGAGCAGAGCATGAGGGGTGATGGGCGCCTTCTGGCAGGGTCCTCCTGGCAGGTTTTCTCCCCTCTCTCCCATGAGTGGGTGTGTCAGGAGGGCACCCGAGGCAGTCAGGGGACGGTCACAGGGCAGATGGGCTGTGGGGTGAACTGAGAAAGGACAGAGCATTCCGGGGAGGGCAGCCACACATCTTAGACCTGTCTGCACATCATCTGCTTCAGCAGAATTCCAAGGACTGGGAAGGTGAATGTGGACGTGCAAGGAAGAGCCACCTGCCTTCTTCCAGAATGGCCTGGTCTCGGGATGGTACCAGTGCTGTTCAGTGACAAGACTGAGTCAGTGGGGAGCTAAGTAGTATAAATACATGGGGTAGGCAGAAGCAGCTGTCACAACCCCCCACCTGTGTCCCTGAGCTGGCCATACGGGGAGCCCAGATGATGTTTCTGCTCATTCCGCCCACCTTTCCCCATCCCAGGCACCCCCTACCCTGGGAACTTCCCCGTCTCTCCTCTCCTCATGGGTCCTCTTCCTTCACCCATACCCCAGTCCCTAGGCTGTTAGGCTGCCAGCAGGAACATCAGCGGCTGTGACCGGCTCCTGCTCCTACATCACGGTGAGTCAGAGCCCTGCCTCCCAGCCACATCCAGTCTTAAAGGCAGACACATCTGCCTGCTTGGTACCAGGTCGCATGCACTCCACAGGACCAGAGCCTGGCCACAGGCAGATCTGTCTCCACCCAGGGGCGGGAGCACCCTTGACCCCAAGTGAGCCACCTAAGTGTCCTTATGATAAAGGACGGTCCCTTCACAGCCACCTCAGCGAGACCAGGCTTGGAGAGCAGAGTACCCGAGCCCCGAGCAGCCCGGGGCAGAATACCGGAGGTCGGACATTCAAGTGTGGTTCACATTTGCATGTGTTCGGTGCTTCATGCGAATGCTGGCGTCCAGTTCCCTCTGTGGATATAGGAGGCTGCTGTCCTAACAGCCGACCTTTGGGGTCTTTGAGGGATGGACCATCAGGGGTTCCAGCGCTTTGTTAGAACAGTACAGTATTTCCTCATAATCCATGCACAACCTTACATAGATTTTCTTTTCTTTTCCCTTTTCTTTTTTGAGGCAGGGTCCCATGTAGCCCAGGCTGACCTCGAACTCACTAGATAACCAGGGATGACCTTGAACTTCTTTTTTTTTTTTTTTTTTTTTTTTTTTTTTTTTTGAGACAGTAGTCCTGGCTGTCCTGGAACTCACTCTGTAGACCAGGCTGGCCTTGAACTCAGAAATCTACCCACCTCTGCCTCCCAAGTGCTGGGATTAAAGGGATGCACCACCATTGCCCGGTGACCTTGAACTTCTGATCCCCCCCTGATTCTACCTCCCAAATGCTGGCATTATAGAAGTGACCTCATGCCTGCTCCTGTGGGCTGTAAATCACCTGCCTCAGGGTTGTCTGTGATGCCTGCTGTCTGGTAAACACCATTGTCCTGCGTTGTATAGGGAGCGGTGATGTCTGTATGTGCTGCTTTTAGATTCAATTGTGTGTTTAAGTAACACTGTCTATGTGAGCGGGGTCTCCTTTCACACCTAGGTCTGACAGCACCAGAGATAGCACGGGACTATCTTCACTCTGACTTTACTGGAGAGCTCAACTCCCTAGCCCTGGGCAGCCCCGCCAGACTTGGCTTCTGCTCTGCACAGGGTCTTCAGACCCTTGCTCTAAGCCGTATTCATGCCCCAGGGCTGTCTCTAGCGATACTTGTCTTGTAAACAGACCCAGTGACTCTTCTGCCTGGGAACAGGAATGTCCAAGAATGGAATCTGAGGACATTTACCTCAGACACAGGGTGCTTCGGTCCGGGCAAGGTTTGCCATAGCGCATCTGACCACTCTCTCCAGGATCCTGAATGAGTGCATGGGAATGCACACAGTGCATATGTATGAGAAGAGGAGCATGCGCGGGCGCGCGCGCACACACACACACACACACATACACACACACACACACCCTGGGAGGTAGCCTACCTTCTTGCATGAGACCTTTTATCCTGCCAGGAGGCCACTAGTGCAGTGTCTTGGTCCTCCCTCAGAACTCCCAACCTGGGCCAGCATCCTTCCATAAGCAGGTGGCTGCTATTAAAAGCCCCTGACCTGGGGCCTGGGGAGATGGCTCCGCAGGTAAAGGGACTCACCAGGAAGTCTGACCACTAAGTTTGATCCCTGGGACCCCCATAGTCGAAGGAAATAATTAAAACCCAGTCACAAAAAAAAGAAAAAGAAAAGAAACAAACAAACAAAAAAAAACCAAACAGTGTCTTTTTTTTTTTTTTATTGGTTTTTTGAGACAGCGTTTCTCGTGTACCCTGGCTGTCCTGGAACTCTATAGACCAGGCTGGCCTCAAACTCAGAAATCTGCCTACCTCTGCCTCTCAAGTGCTGGGATTAAAGGCGTGTGCCACCACTGCCCGGCTCCCCAAGTGTACTTTTACTTCCCTATTCACTCACTCACACACACACACACACACACACACACACACACACACACACACTAAAATAAAGCTCGTCCTCATTGTGCACAGTGGCATGAGTCTCATCCTTGCAGAATTCCCCCTTCCCAGCCCTCTCCCCTGACCTTGAGCTCCAGAAAGCAGGCACTACTCAGGTCTGAAGCTCGAAGTCTTCCTTTCAGGGCCGAGTCCCCATTACTTTGGTTTGCGGTACTTTGGTTAGCGACAACAGGTGCACTGGCACGGAGGGGGCGGGGCGCACCCCAGCCCCGCCCCCTCGCGCTCCCCGGGTCCCCGCCCGCCGCGGTGTCGCTCGGCCTTGGCAGCTGCGGGGCGCGGCGCGAGGCGATCCGGACGCGGCAGCGAGGACAGCCACCCAGGAGCGAGCGGAGGCCGAGCCGCGCAGCCCCGGCCCGCGGAGACATGAGCGCGCGGCCGCCCACCGCACCCCAGGCGCAGTGGCCCGGCCCCGCCGCCCCGTGATGGGCTCCTGCGTGTCGCGAGGTGAGGACAGGGCGGCCCGGGACGCGGCGAGGAGCGGGGGGCCAGCGCTCGGCTCAGGGAAGCCAGGGTGGGTGTCCGCCCTTCATGGACCAGTCGCGCCCCAGAGGACATGGTGTCCCACGGGGACAGAGCCCGGGAGGGGGGCGAGCAGCGCGCAGAGCGGGCGGAGGTCTCCTCACCCCACGCCCCACTCGGCACCCGGCAGGTGGCATGAAGCAAGGTCCCGGTGCCATGCTTTCTTCCCCGCAGCTCCACGCCTCCTGCAGTGTGCCTGAGAGGGGAGGGAGGCTTCCGGTTCTCTCTGGTCCTCTTATGGGCCATTGAGCTCCAGGAAGACAGACAGACTCCCGCTCGAGATGTAGGCAGGCCTTTCTAGCCCAGGATCCCTTCTCCTCTCGGGGTGCCTGTGTCTTTAGCCCCAGAACCTCCCTGACAGGAAGGGGTCAGTAGGGACAAACAGGTTATCAAGACTCCCTCTTCCCCACCCTCATCCCTAACTCCATCCCCACCCCCACCCCTGCTCAGGGGACAGGAGAGGACAGAGGACAGCTGATGTTCCCAGTAACCCAACCCCTAGGCCTTTGTCTCTCACCTGGCACCTTGGTTATTCCAAGGCGATCCCAGGGAACTGGACTGACTGCCCTCAGCTGTGGGTTTTGGGGAAGCACTGTCTATAAATGGTGGTGGGGTGGGCATAGGATCTTTCATAGATGCTGGGGGGGGGATATTTGTATTTGGAGTACTATTTCAGGAGAGGTTGGGAGGTATGGAGACATGCCTGCACTCAGAAAGCAGAAGATCAGGAGTTCAAAGCCAGCATCCACAGCATAGAGAATTTGAGGCCAACCTGGGCTACATGAGAGCATGTGTCAAAACAAAGCAAATCCCCCAAAAGAGTCCCACTTGAGACTCTTACCCACTGTGGGAGCAGGGGGCGGGGCTGGGAGTGGGAGTGTACAGAGGTCAAGTGTAGTCACCCCAGCTCCTTAGAGTGGGCTGGGCAGGCCTCCTGGGGACGTTGGTCTGGAGAATATTCTCTGGACTCTGAGGGAGTTCTGTCCTCAAGTTCCTGGGGGAGTGTGCAGGGAAGTGACTGGGGGGGAGGGGTCCCTGGAAGATGTCAGTCAGCAGAGGGATCATGGGGAGGAGACTGGAGGAGCAGGGTCAGGAGGTATGAAGTTGGTTCAAGCTTATTGGTGGTGACATGGTACCTCCTGGGTGTCAGGCACCACGTAAGGGGAAAATCCAGTCCAGCACCTGGTCTGTGAGACCTGAGGAGCCCAGCATAGCACCTGGCCAGTGCTTCTCAGAGTGGAAAGCTGTGAAAGGTCTTTTAGCTCCACTCTCAGAGTCTGAGCTGTCTCCAGAAACCTCAAAGACTCATGGGTAGTCTCCCATGGAAGGGGTTGTGGGTGTGAGGTATCTGGATGTTTCCTTAGTGACCAGGACCCTTCTCCACCCTTTGGCCAACCCATGCCTGAGTGCACTGGCCTGTGAACACAGGAGCCATTGGGTACAGGATAGGGGCCAGACAGCAGCGATGTCTGCCAAGGTCACACTGTGAGCCTGAGGCCTGGGACCTCCAACTTCTACACTCCTCCTGGTACCCCCCCACCCCCAACCAGGGTAGTTTGTGGTCACATTTGCTGGCTGAGACAGTCTCCATTCTTCCTCCTGCACCCCGGCTTCCTGAGTGACACCCTCAGATCAGGCTGTATTGTCTAATCTTCTATCTGTCCTGAGAGGACAGAGCCTGATGGCCTCACAGTGTACCCCGGCGACTTAGAAGTAAGAGATCTGGGGGATACGTGGACAGAGGACAACCATTCTTCTTGAGACCCAGCAGATGTCACCTGCTCGCCTGTCATTTGGACAGTTTTGTGGCTCACTGGGCTCTATTCTAAAACCTGTAGGCACAAAAACTAATGGGTCCAAATACTGTTGTCAGCCCCATTTTACAAATGACTAACGAGACCTTGCCAAAGGCCACAAACTGGGAAACAGTAAAGACCCAGGTCTGAGTTGTCCACAGCCAAGCCCCTCAGTCTCAGCACCGTGCAGCCAGCCCTTGGCCTTGTGAAGCTCAGGCATCCCTGGGATCCTTGGTCCTCAGTTCTGCACACCTGTACCAGTTGTTCACCACAGTCTCCACCTGGCAAGGGTTTTCATGGGCCATGTTCAGAGCCTGAAGTGGAGGCCAGGGTTTATGAAGTCTGCACTGATGTCCCACGAAGCCTAGAGCCTGCAGCCAACTCGGTCTCCCCGCTCTGCTCCCCCTACTCCAGATCCAGGCCTTTACCTGAAGAGATCCACCCTACCCAGCTGTTAGACTCTGTCACTGAGCTAGGGGATCAAGAGTCCCCAGTCCCTGCCAGTGTTCCCCAGAATGTAGTCTTAGCAAGTTGAGTGGAGATGGGGATGGTGTGAAAGTATTAGCATTGGGTGGGAGAGGGTCGCAATGTGAAAACACCCTTACGCACGACATCAACACTCAATGGCTGCTTCTCTCGTGGGGCTAGTGTATCAGCCTTTCCACAGACAATTACTCCAGGCCTTCTTGGTAGGAAAGGGGACCCCTCCTGCCTCCCAGGAAGCAGTGGGTGCCAAGCATTTGTGCTAAGGACAGCGGGATACTGCCCACACGCACTGCATCTAAGAACTAGTTTGTATTCCTTACCTATTTCTATTTTTTTAACTTTTAATTTTATTTATTATTTTTGAGTCAGGGTCTTATTCTGTAGTGCCTGGCTGACACTGAACACTTGATGAACTCAAGGTCATCCTCCTGCTTCTGTCTCCCAAATGCTAGAACTTCATGTTTGGGCCATCATGTCTGCCCTATTTATCTTCTTTTCCCCTTGTTTAAATAGGGTCTCCAGTAGCCCATGTACCTGAGGATGACCTTGAACTTTTGGTCCTTTTGCCTCCAATTCCCAGGTGTTAGGATTATAAACCTATACCACCATGCCTCACGTATGTGGTGCTAAGGGATTGAACCCAGGGCATGCTCGTTGAGCACTCTGCCAGGCCTGTCAACACCCAGGGCTTCTGGCTCATCTTCCTTAACTACCACTCATTGGATGATTATCCTGAGCCAGGCTGAGCTAGCCTTTGCTCTCCTGACCCAGTTAGTTCTCCATGAACCTGGAAGGGAAGTGGGTTCAGAGAACAGCAGAACCCACCTCAGGTTGCCCAGATGCAAATCCAGGTCCTGTAGGTTCCTCCCCCCATCTCCGTGCTGAGCCTGAACCTCCCCCCCACCCCCGCCCCCCATGCTCTGTGTTCTCAAAGGTTCCCTGCTCTCCCCCGAAGCACTTGGCACATAGTCAATAGTTCAGAACAGATTTCTGGGATCACTCAAAGGCCTCATGTCTGGTTAGGGTTTGCTGGCATTGGCAGTAACTGGCAGAGCGAAACAGATAGGAAGCCAGTATCCACCCCTTCCAACTCTGGGTCCCTTGGTGCCCACCTCTGCCCCCTGGTTCTACAGCTTCTCTATCTACCCTCCCACCTCAGCCAGTCTAGTGGGCCAGGTGCACACTCATACACATGCACGAATGCACACACACACACACACACACACACACACACACACACCACAGAAAAGATGACAGGAGCCAGGCGGTGGTGACGCACGCCTTTAATCCCAGCACTCGGGAGGCAGAGGCAGGCAGATTTCTGAGTTCGAGGCCAGCCTGGTCTACAGAGTGAGCTCCAGGACAGCCAGGGCTATACAGAGAAACCCTGTCTTGAAGAACCAAAAAAAAAAAAAAAAAAAAAAAAGACAGAGAAAAGATGACAGGAGGTCCCTTTCTGGAGATCATCACTATTTGGTGGTTGGACTTTCATACTGTCCCCAAGATTTGAGCTCTGACCATATCACTGACTACCCAGTGCCTTGGATAAATCCCAGACTTCATTTTCCCATCTGTCAAGCGGGTATGCTGCTCTCTACTTTGCAGAATTCAAAGCAGAATCATAGATGAGGAGTCAGCTTGGTGCCTAACCCAGAGCAGATGCTTAATAAATAGGCAGTGTGTCCTGCACGCCAGGCTTCTCCCTCCAGGGAGTCACCTAGTTGGCTTAGGCCAACCTGGCAGGCCGCCTGGAGATGGTGTAGGCTGGGTCCCAGGAGGGGAGGCAGATCAGAAAGGAGCTGGGCTGAGTGGAAGCCCTTGGTTGGGGATAAAAAGGGATTCCTGGGGCACCTCTGAGCTCAGCCAAGCAGACCATTACATGACCATCACTGCCCAAGGTGGTTTGGGAGGACATTGGAGAATGGTCCTCTGCCAATTTCTAGGGCCTGCTCTCCGGGCTGGGACTCACCCGGCAGAGCCAATGACTCACACTTTTGGTCTCTGACTGTAGGGACCAGAGGGTTCCCAAGGCAAACTCCAGTCCAGGAACAGGCCTCAGGAATCCCACTGTCCAGAAAGACAACCTGAGGGACAGAGACAGGGCTGTTCCGCTGAGGGAGCCCTGGCCGCCTCAGTGTTGGTCTCTTTAGCCCTCAGCAAGCATAGATGGGAAGCAGAGTGTGCGTGGGGAAGACGTGACTGAGCCCAGAGGACTAAGCCCAAGGCTGCATCTCTCCAGAGCCAAGGGCAGCTGACATGTCACTGGAGGACCACCTGGTGCATCCTTTTGCCACAGGTGGCTGGAGGCTGGCTTCCAGGGAGGCAGCACCAGGGGTTTTGTTTTGTTTTGTTTTGTTTTGTTTTTTGGAGACCTCTGTGTAGCCCTGGCTGACCTGGAACTCACTCTGTAGACCAGGCTGGCCTCGAACTCAGAGAACTCAGAAATCCGTCTGCCTCTGCCTCCCAAGTGCCGGGATTAAAGACTTGAGCCACCACCGCCCAGCTGTGCTGTTTTTCAACTTCTGTATGCTGCTGGGAAAGAGGGCTCTTCACTCCATCTGCACCGCCTCTTCCCAAGTGGCCGCAGGCTAATTCTCTTGCTCCTAAGAAACACTCTGGGTGCAGGTGGCAACCACGGTGACTAACGGGCTGGGACACAGAGCCACAGTGAATAGCTATATAAGCTCCGGAGAGCTCTGAGGCAAGTGAGAGAAAACTGAGGGGCTATGCCTCAGAGTTAGCCAGGAACCAAGCAGGGGAAAATGAGGTCGGTAGGGAAAGCTCCACAGCGTGAAGCGCCCAGGTTAGATACTATTGAGAACTGTCTGGGCAGTTAGGCTGAATGTCTGATTGGGAAGCATTCTTGATAAGAAGAAGGGTGGAGGGGACCTCTGGATGACACTCCTTGGGTGGAAGGATCAAAAGGGTCTTCAGGTTGCTGTGGCAAGCAGGGGAAGTGGCAGTCACTCCTGTAACCCAAGGAGGTGGGGGAGGGAACAGGTTCAAGAAGAGGCCTCAGACATTGAGGTCAAGGATGTAGGGTGTACACTGTAAAAGAAGGAGAGTGTCACCACACGACCCCCCCCCCGGGGAAAGCTTCCAAAATAGCAGGCATTAGAGGTCCCCTGGGCTGTCCCCCAGCCCCACCCTACGTGACAATGTGTTTTTCCAGTCACCGAGGCCATGATGCGGCCAGGTCCCAGCTGGTCTAAGAACAGCCTGTGATTTCACTCTGGGCTGCTTCATGACCTGACGTCTCTATGGCAACCAGCCCATGACATCATGGGGCTAAAGTCTTCAGGGGCAGAGGGAGACTTTGTTAGGGCGCCTGGATCCCAAATGAGATGGGCAAGGCCGAAACCAGGAGGCCGCCAGCCCACCGGCACCCAGCCAACCTCTGGTGTCACCTGCTCTGCTGGCTCCTTCTTATCATCCCTGTCACCCCTTGCTCTGTAGCTGTAGTGTTCACAGGTTCAGAGGTGCCCAGGGAGTCTGGAAGTACCCCAACACCCATCCCGATACCCAGCACCACCCTGCAGCTAGACAGACTCAGGCTTTGTACAACATGCAGAATTCCAGAACTTTTTGTTTGGGGTGGTGGTGGTGATGGTGTGTGTGTGTGTGTGTGTGTGTGTGTGGTGTCTGTGTCTATGTCTTTGTGATGTATGGTGTGTCTGTGTCTGTGTGTGCCTGTGTGTGTGGTGTATGTGTTTATGTGTGTTGCTGTGTCTTCCAGACTGACTTGGAGCATACCATGTAATCCTGGACTGGCTTCTAACTAAGTCCTGGTCCTCCTGCCTCAGCCCCCAGCACTGAGATCACAGGTATGAACCACCATACCTAGTCACAGCTTTCAAACTTTTTTTTTTTTTTTTTTTTTTTTTTTTTTTTTGGTTTTTTGAGACAGGGTTTCTCTGTGTAGCCCTGGCTGTCCTGGAACTCACTCTGTAGACCAGGCTGGCCTCGAACTCAGAAATCCGCCTGCCTCTGCCTCCCAAGTGCTGGGATTAAAGGCATGAGCCACCACCGCCCGGCACTTTCAAACTTTTTTAAAAAATTATTTATTTATTTACTTTATGTATATGAGTACACTGTCACTGTCGTCAGACACACCAGAAGAGGGCATCAGATCTCATTACAGATGGTTGTGAGACACTACGCAGTTGCAGGGAATTAAACTTGGGACCTCTGGAAGAACAGTCAGTGCTCTTAACCTCTGAGCCATCTCTCCAGTCCAAAAAATTTTAATTAATTTGAAAAAATTATTTTCTATGTGTTTTGCCTGCATGTCTGTCTGCGCCATATGTGTCCCTAGTGCCTAGGGAGGCCAGAGAAGGGCATCAGATCCCCTGGAACTGGGATTACAGGTGGTTGTGAGCTGCCATGTGGGTGCTGGGAATTGAACCCAGGTTCTCTGGGAGAGTAGCCAGTGCTCTAACTACTGAGCAAGCTCTCCAGCCCTTGATTTTTTTTCCCCTTTTTTACACATAGTTATGTTATGTGGGGTGTGTGTGTGTGTGTCCATATGACATTATATGTGTGTGATGGTCATAGACCATCTTTTGGGAGTCTGTTCTCTCCTGTCACCCTATGGCTGCTGGGGATGGAACCCAGATCAACGGCAGGCACATTTACCCTACTGAGACATCTCCCTGGTGAGCAGCTTTCCCACTGTTATTGTTATACCTTAAGGTATAAGGTATGGCCCGCATCGGCTCCTTTATTATTTGAATGTGTGGTCTCTAGTGGAACTGTTTGGGAAGGACTGGGAGGTGTGGCCTTGCTGGAGGAAGTATGTCACTGGAGATGGGGTTTGAATTTTCAAAAGCCCATGCCATTTCCGGTTAGCCCCTCTCTTTGTGCTTCGTGCTTGTGCATTGGGATGTATACCATACCTGCCTGCCTGCTGCCGTGTCCCTCCATGGGGGTTGCAGACTTCCCCTCTGAAACCATAACCCCCGCCCCCCACTATCTGTTTCTTCTGTAAGTTGTCTTAGTCATGGTCTCCTTAACACAATAGAAAAGTAACTAAGACAGACCTGTAAGAACAAGTATATTTTTTATCTTGACCCAGTGTACCCAGCTAGAAAATCCTCACTTGTGGGAATCTCCCCACCCCAACACACACACAGGAGTGCATGCCTGTGTCGGGTAGCGCATAGACACTTCCGTGACACAGGACTGAGTCTCAGGCTGCTTCTGGCCCTGACCATTTCCATTTTCTTCCATTGTTTTGTTTTGTTTTGTTTTTTCAGGACAGGGTTTCTCTGTGTCGCCTTGGCTGTCCTAGAACTCACTCTGTAGACCAGGCTGGCCTTGAACTCAGAAATCCGCCTGCCTCTGCCTCCCAAGTGCTGGGGTTAAAGGCGTGCACCACCACCGCCCGGCGATAATTTTCATTTTCTTCCATTCTTATTTTATTGTCCAAATAGTCCTGGTGAAAAGCAGGCTGAGGGTGTAGTTCAGTGCTTGCCCACCATGCATAAGGCTCCGGTTGTGATTTCCAGCTATAGATCATTCAAATAAATAAATAAAGCAGCAAATGAATGAGGAATAAACCTAGCAAATGGCTCACATGACGACTGAAGGACAGGCCCCCAGCCCTGCCCCAGAGTCCTTCCTCTGTAGACTTGGGAGATGCTGGAGCCCAGAGAAGAGCCATGATAACTCAGGGTCACCCGGCCAGGACCGGCACACAGCAGGCTGTGCTGGGCCCTGCAGTGTGAGCACATGGTTCAGCCCTCCTTCTCAGAACCCATGTGGTCCGCGGTGCCCTGCTTATGTCTGGGTCACTTTGGGGCAGGAGAGGACACTGGCCATCACCTTGCCTTCTCCTAGAGTGTCCCAGACAGCCTGGCTCCAGTCTCCCTGCCTTGGCTGAGCATGCCAGCCTTGAGCAGGTCTCAGATCCTCTGGGCTCTGTAATTTGGCTGAGAACTCTCACCTTGACCGCAGGCCTACACTCGCCTCCCTCCCTACAGCAAGGCTGGATGCTCCTGAGATGTCAGCTCTGGGGCTACCCCTCTGTTGGCACCCCTTTCTTCCCTTCTCTGTCTGGGGCTGGAGACAGAGGCCAGCTGTTTTGATCCATCTGGGGTTCTAACTAAGGCTGGCTTGCTGGCTGATGTCTGAACCCCCTCCCTTCTTCCTTTGAGAAGCCCTTAATGAGAGCCTGCTGTGTGCTGGGCCCTGTGGCAGGTGCTGGGGATGCTGTAACCAATAAAATAGACCAAGTGGGGGCTGAGGAGATCGTTCAGTTGGCAAACTTCCTGCATTGCATCCTCCAAACCCATGCTAGGAGGCTAGGCATGGCAGCCTGCACTTGTGGTCCCAGCTCTGGGGCCCAGAGGCAAATAGACATCACTAGCCAGTTGGCCTAGCCTACATGGCAAGTTCTGGTCCAGTGAGAGACCCTGCCTCAAAAATAAATGAATATATACATACACGCACGCATGCATGCATGCATACATACACATACACATACATACATACACACATACGTAGTAGACAGTGCCTGAAGACAGCACCCAAATGTCCTCTATCTAACCTAATATACATTCTCTCTCTCTTTCTCTCTTTTATATATGCACACATGCACACACATGGAAATGCCATCTCAAAGTAAAAAGAATATATAGAATGTGTTTGTATATTAATCTAAGTTATTACAGAAGAGTAAGGAAGATTTAAAAAAAAAAATTTATAGCTTAGCCAATGAGCATGCCTTTCCTCCCAGCACCCAGGATGCAGAGGCACATGGATTTCTGAGCTCAAGGCCAGCCTGGTCTACAGAGTGAGTTCCAGGACAGCCAGGGCTACACAGAGAAACTCTGCCTTGAAAAGCCAGAAACAAGGCAAACAAAAAGTCTTATTTTATATGTATGGTGTTTTGCCTGCATGAATGTCTGCACACTATGCATGGATACTCGGAGACCAGAGAAGGGCGTCAGATCCTCAAAAAATGGAGTTACAGATAGCTGTGAACTGCATTGTGGGTGCTGGGAATTGAACCCAGGTCCTTGGGAAATGCTCTTAACTGCCGAGCCATCTCTCCAGATCCTCTGTAGTCCAGGCTGGGCTCAAACTCACAGAGATCCACCTGCCTCTGCCTTCTTCATGCAGGTGGATCTCAAAGGTGTGTGTCACCACTGCTTTGCAACATTTTAAATTTAAAAATGTGAGTCCAGCAGTGGTGGCACACACCTTTAATCCCAGCACTTGGGAGGCAGAGAGAGGCGGATTTCTGAGTTCCAGGCCAGCCTGGTCTACAGAGTGAGTTCCAGGACAGCCATGGCTATACAGAGAAACCCCGTCTCAAAAAAACAAACAAACAAATAAAATGTATACTAGTGTGACACCATACCCCTTTAATCCTAGCACTTGAGAGACAGAGGCAGGTGGATCTCTCTGAGTTCAAGGCCAGCTGGTCTACATAGAAAGCTCTAGGTCAGTCAAGGTTGGTTACAGCTACATGGTGAGACTCTGTCTCAAAAATATAAAGTAAAAAAAATTTAGTCTGGTCTACAGAGTAAGTTCCAGGACAGCCAGGACAACACAGAGAAACCCTGTCTCGAAAAAAAAAAAATTACAGTAGTGGGGGGTCCATTGACACAGGCCTATAGTTCCAGCTGCCGAGCAGGCTGAGGCTGAGATAGCCTGGGCTACATAGAAAGTCTCTGTCTCAAGACAGAGGCAAAAGAGAAGGAACTGGAAGCCTTGTATTTGTTTATTTAATGTATTAGTTTAGAGATGAAGTCTCATGTAGCTCAGGCTAGCCTCAAACTTGCTACATATCCAGGGATGACCTTGAACTTCTGATCTGCCTGACTTTACCTTGGAATGCTGGAGTCACAGATGTCTACAGGATGTTATACATGTTAGGCAAATACTCTACCCACTGAACTACATCTCCAACACCGCCCTTTTCTTTCTTTTTCACAAAGTATACAATTTCAACCAGGTGACAGGGCAAACACCTGTAATCCCAGCACTAGGGAGGCAGAGGCAGGCGGATTTCTGAGTTCAAGGCCAGCCTGGTCTACAGAGTGAGTTCTAGAACAGCCAGGGCTACACAGAGAAACCTTGGGAAGAGAGAAAGAGAGAGAGAGAGAGAGAGAGAGAGAGAAGGAAAAAAGAAGAGAAAAGAAAGGAAAAGAGAAGAAAAGGAAAGGAAAGAAAAGAAAACCAAGTAGCAATCAATATGATTCTTTGTAGCTGAGGTTGGTCCAACTCCTGGGATTCAATGTTTCTCATGCTTCACCCTCATAGCTGGGACAATGGGTACACTTGTATATAATACTACTGGGTTTTTTATGTTCGTTTTGTATCTGTTACTTTACTGATTAGCATCAACTCAGCTATCTTTTGGCCAAGTCTATTTTTTCCACACATAAAACAGAGATGGATTGAGGTACCCCCTGCTCAAATGCCCCTGTTTCTTTTCCTTCCATATGGGAGGGAGGTTCTAAATGTCTCTTGTGGGTTTTTCTAAATTTCTGTTTTCATTATTATTTCCAGATCTGTTCACAAGTGCCCACAAAAACTGCCCCAGGCCCCAGGGCACAGACCTCCTGAATCGGGACCTGCCCTCCAGCCACCCACCCGCCATTGTTCCTGACCATGTTGCTGGCAAGGTAATCAGCTATTCATCACCTCCTTCTGCCTGCCCCGACTCCAGCTGCTTTTTTATTTCCCTGAAGCAAGCAGAAACCATTCTCAATTCAGTTCTTTCTTGCTAATCCAGCTTCTCCCTGGGCATTGGGGACTGGGCTAGACTTATTTAAAAAACATAACCCTACCCCAAAGGTCTTCCCGTCCAGAGTAAGTCAACCTTGCCGATGGTAGGTTCTGCTCCCAACCTAGAACAACTTAGCATCTGTGAAGAACTTCTCGCCGGGCAGTGGTGGCGCACGCCTTTAATCCCAGCACTTGGGAGGCAGAGGCAGGTGGATTTCTGAGTTTGAGGCCAGCCTGGTCTACAGAATGAGTTCCAGGACAGCCAGGGCTACACAGAGAAACCCTGTCTTGAAAGACAAAACAAAAAACAAAAAACCAAAACAAAACAAAAAAAGAACTTCTCAAGAGAACAAGCAGGAAGATCCTCCCCGTAGATCAGGAAGGTGTAGAGAGGGGTCCTGGCACAGCCAGGGGCCCTGGGAGTTTGGCTACATCTTGACCTCTCAGAACACCACAAGGTGGATCCACCTGCCCTGAAGGACTTCAGGACATAGCCATGTGCACACTGCCCCACCCCCGCCCTGCGCGCCCCAGCCCTGACTGATCCCCTTTCTCCTCTTGCTTCAGGACAAACAGATGGATTTCTGTTGGGATCCTTGGCAGGTCAGTATGCTTGCTTGCCCCAAGTCCAGCCAGCCCAGTTGACATCACCTTCCCTTCCCCAGCCCAGGCCCACAGTCCTGCCTGCCCAGGGAAGGAAATCTTGTGGAAATGGATAGGGTCCCCCTACCCTTCTGTCCCCTGATCCCTGGCCATCACCTGATGAGCTGCAGATCATAATAATGGTCTGTGGGGGCTGAGGAGTATCTTCTGTCTGTCTGTCCTTCCTGCCTACCCCCTTTTTTCTTTTTCTACAGAGGTGCTTCCAGACCACCAATGGCTACATATCTGACTCTAGAGCCTGCCCCAGCAACTACAGTGTGGCTGCCCTGGCCACTTCATCCCTTGTGGGTAGGTCAGAATGGGCCCTCTCTGTCCTTTAGAGATTGTATGCTCTTCCACTGACATGTGCTACGGGACACAGGCCTGCCAGGTTTAACGTTTTCTAAATTGCCAGACTTCAAGCTGGGTTCCTTCTCTTAGGAGTTGGATTACTGAGTTTTCAGGCCACCCCGAGATGGCTCAGAGGGGAGGATGTAGGCTGTGGGTGTCTGACTGCGTGGTCTCCCACGTCACCTTGGGTCTTGTTCCCTAGAAGCAGAACCTGAGGTAGGGACTGTGTCCCCCGGGGGATTGCTCATGGATAAATCCCTGGAGAGAGAAGGAAGCTGAGGATTTTGCTCAGTGGGGACGTGGTTATAGTTGTGGGACTCTCTCTGCCTCTGCCCAGTGGAAGCTCAGCCTGAGGAATCGATGGCGCTTGAAGACCAAGTGTCTGGCCTTGATTTTGCTCCCTGTCCAGTCTTCAGTTGTCCATGAGGTCACCTTGAGGGCACAAGGCTATGGTAATTCTCTGGGAATGATGTATCAAAAAGCCAGGAGCAGCACACCTGAGGTGGCTAGAGGAAGGGCATGCAAGCCAGCAAGGGGATCCAGGCTGCTGTACACCTCAGCTCCAGGCGGCCCTCTGTGCCACCTACCAGGCCGCTTGTCCCATCAGCCTCTCCTCACAGCTCTGCCCCACACTGCAGGCTTCCACCACACCTGATCCTTCCATGTCCCCAGAGGGCCCATCTGCCTCCCTCCATCTCTGTCTCTGCAGCCTTCTCCTCCTGAAACTCCTGACATCCACCTCCCCTGCCTCCAGAAACACTACCTTCTCCCAAACACTCTGCAGCCAGCACCCTGCTGGGGGAGCAGGTCTCCGCTTCTTCCTCAGCTCCATCATTACCGTGTTCCTGGTCCCTCTCACTTGACCTTGGAACTCGGGTTCCCCTAGGTCTTTTGCCTGCCTGGCTTTAAGGACTCGGGGGGGGGTACCCAGATCTGTTCCCCACCTCGGTTAGTAGAGATGCCTCTTCCTCTTCTCCACCACTTTCCACATCCAGCCAGTCAGCTTCTCCTGTCTAGTCCCGGCCCTGCCTCTTACTGGGTCCCTAAGATGGCCCCTGATTGCCCCGTCTCCCATCTCCACCCTTGAATTTCAGTGTTTCAGTTGGGATACAATTGATATCCCGAGTAATGGATCTAAGCTACCTCTTGCCTGGTTCCCGTCTGGCCATGCTGTAGCCATGGCTCTCTATTGCTGTATGGACAATACTAGCTCTTCATCTCGGCTCCCTAGTCCCTGTCTGGCCGCTGGGGGGCCCCCAGCCTCTTGTTACCCCTGTGTCTCACCCTTGGTTGTATGGTGTTGAGCCAGCACTTCTGTATCTTCAACCTTGTCACATCTGAGAAACAGCTGCCACCTGGCCACCCCCTGCCCTGCCCCAATAGGCCTCAGAGAGCCCAGTTCCAGGCCACCACCTCCAGGTAGCACTCCCTGATGCTCCTCCACTTACTGGAGTCTCAATCCACAGAGCTGGGAGCTCAGGGCAACTCCCCCAGGACTGTTTATCCTGAATGGAAGGTGCTGGGTCACATGGCCAGCAGGAGAAAGGAGTGGCTGGTTCAGGAACTTGATCCAGATTCAATAAGACATTGGGAATTAGGGGGCATACAAACGGGTGGAACATGGAGTGAAGACGGGGCATCGGGCTGCAGTGGGCACAGGGCAGAACTGGTCACAGTTCGAGGGTGGTATGAGGTATTTGGGTGTCATGAGCTGGGGCTCACGTTGGGTTGGTCACCTGATAGCTATCCTTGCTTCACAGGGGTGGTACAGAGCATCAAAGACCACATCACAAAGCCCACGGCCATGGCCCGTGGCCGAGTGGCCCACCTCATCGAGTGGAAAGGCTGGAGCGCCCAGCAGTCAGGCTGGGAGCTGTCCCCGGCAGAGGACGAACATTACTGCTGCCTCCCGGACGAGCTGCGTGAAGCCCGCTTTGCTGCAGGTGAGTGGAGGGGCACGGAGAGAGAGGCCACAGGCTGGGTCTACAGCCTGAAGGTGGGTCTGAGTGAACAAGCAGTAAATGCACAAGACTGGGGGTGGGGCACTCGGTGGCTTCTCTATCACCCAGGCACTGAGGGACAGCTCAGAGAGGCCCATGTAGGCATAGAGCAACCCCTTCTCGGCCCTGTGCTCACTGAGTCTAATCTTGTCTCTCCCCCACCCCCGTCCACCTCCCACCCAGGGGTCGCTGAGCAGTTTGCCATCACAGAGGCCACGCTGAGTGCCTGGTCCTCACTGGATGATGAAGAACTGCAGCCCGAGGACAGCACCCAGGGTGCCTTCCAGCTCCGAGGTACAGAAGGGACATCGAGGCAGGGCGGGTGGAGCAGCCCTTAGAGCTACACCGAGGACTCTCAGCGGGGTTCCTCCCTTTCCTCTTCCCCCTTCCTCCCCAGTAACCTGGGGCTGGCAGTTCTGGCTTCAACATTCCCAGGGGGTACCCTGATCAGAAAGGAGAGACCGGGTGGGGTGCAGCTTGAGCTGGCACTAGGTGGATTGTGGGTGCTGCTTTCCCAAACCTGGGTCCCGACGAAGCTCCCCTTGGTTCATCTCACGTGATTCTCCCTATGACCGGGAGGGTAGGGGACAGAGAACCAGAACCCCTTGTCCCAATAATCACTTCCTGCTCTTATGGCCTCTGCTCTGTCATGGGGAGAAAACTGAGCTCACTTGAGCAGACTTGGAGACCTGCCTGAGGTAGTGTAGCTTAACGGTGACATCGCCGGCCTCCTCCCTGGCCTGGCCTCCCACACCCAGGGAGGTAGGGCACGGGTGCAGAATTCCATCTCTTCCCCTGTGCCCCCTTTTGGTGTTCTAGACCTTGAGAGCATCTACCTTCAGGACAGCCTCCTGAGTGGCCCTTCCCAGGACGACAGTCTCCTAGCCTGCTCCCCTGGCCTCACCCTGGATGATGGCTGGCCCTCACCAGAGGAGCCCCCAGGCCCCGCCCAGAAGCACCGGCAGCGGCTGCCAGGGGCCCAGGGGCCTGAGGGCGGGGCCCACTTGCATGGCTCGCTGCCATCAGTGGACAGTGGCTCTCTGTCAGAAGACGAAGATGAGGTCTTTTACAACTGACGCAAGCTCGGTCAGTCCGTTGTCTGCACACGCCGCTGAACCGGCGTACCACGCATGGGGCATCTCTGGACTCCTCCGTACAAACACAGGGCGGAGCGTGGGTGGCTGTTGCTCCTTTGGACCGCTCAGTGCCTCCATGGACTTGCTCACAGCCTGCTCCGGGACTCTAAGCCGACACCAGGGCAACCAGCCCCAGGAGAGATGACAGTGGGGCCCCCAGGAGGACACCATGGAAAGATTAAGAGGATGGTTTGGGGGTGGGGGTGAGGTCTGGGCAGCCAACCTCCACCTGGGATCAACCCTCCCTACTCAGTCTGGGATCTTGCCTCATGGGAGGTGGGAGAGTTTCTCCTGGACTCTCTTCAGTCTCTGGACTGTCTGTCTGTCCTTCCTCTCTTACCTGGTTCCTCTGTGACCACCCCCCAGGCTCCCCAGCCAAGAGGACCCACATCTCCGCCCTCACACTCCCTCCCTCTCCCTCTCCCTCTCCCACGGGGTTCTCTGGTGACATTAAAGTAATGTGTTCATCCTGGAGGAACTTGACCCGGTCTTCCTGGTGAAGAGGTGTTGCTGAGCCCTGGATAAGGGTCTGAGGGATTAGGGAAGGCTCCTACCTCCAACACACAAACACCCTAGAGGCCTCAATGGAGGAGGCCCGGCTTGTCTTTTTTTTTTTTTTTTTTTGAGACAGGGTTTCTCTGTGTAGTCTTGGCTGTCCTGGAACTCACTCTGTAGACCAGGCTGGCCTCAAACTCAGAAATCCACCTGCCTCTGCCTCCCAAGTGCTGGGATTGAAGGCGTTCGGCCTGTCTTGATGTTGCAAAGAGCCACCCCCAGGGACCCTGTTTTACCCAGCCATACCCCAGTCAGGGAGACTGAGTCTGGAGGGCAGACCACACACATACAAGGTCCTTTGATGCATGAGGCCAAGCATCAGAAGGCCTGGCAGGACTCTCTCCCTCTATCTCCCCGCTGAGGTGTAGGCTGTGGGGCCCCAGGCCCAGCCTCTGATGCTCTTGTGAGCACCAGACACCCCAAGAGCTTAACCTAGGCCAACACTAAAACCCAAGGGACCAAAGGCGAGCTCTCGAGGGAGGGCAAACACTGGCTCTGGGAATCAAGCTTTAGCTTTACTTTTTCAGGAGCTACTGGTTGTGAATAGATAATCCCAGGAGGTATTCCACAAGGGTGAGATGTGTCCCTTCCAGACCAGAGATGTCCTCTAAGACTGTGCCAAGATCAATATGGAGCCCTGTTCAGCTGGGTGGTGCTGGCTGATGCACTGAGGAGCTGAGCTGGGCTGGAGGGGTGCCGGTAGGGAGGGAAGAGGGGCGGGGCTCTGTGCAGCCTCTGGATCCCTTAGCTGGATTCTGGTTCCGACCTCCACACTGGCTCACTTGGGGGCTGGTGGGTTGATCAAGGTGGAAATGGCTTTCTTCAGCTACAACAGAGAAAAAAAGGATGGAGGGGGGAGGGAGAGTTGGGGGGATGGAGACATCTCTGGCCGCTATCGAGCGCACCCCCATAATGATCGAGTCTGTAGATTCACGGCTGGCGCCTATCCCATGGCATAGATAAAGGACTCTGAACCCAGAAGGTGGCAGGCTGGTAACTGATGTCCCAGGCTCAGTGGCCACTTTATTCCAAGTACATCAGAGTCCCGCGTAGCTTTGAAAGGGGAACGTTGGCGCCCCCACCCCACCCCCTCATGCCCCACCCCCGCCTGCTTTGTCCACCCTCAAGACCCCAGTACCTCCACCCAGGACACGGAGCCCACAGCTCTGCCCCGTGATGTCACGAACAGCCCCTGAAGGGTCAGCAGCTCAAAGAGGCTGTGTGCCTGCAGGGGGATTGACAGGAAATGGTGGGGTCAGGGACCGCCTCTCTGCCCACACACCCTTCTGGCCGGGTGAGTGGAAGAGTCGAGTCCAGCCGTCAGTGTCTAGTGTGGCCACTAGGGGGAGCCAGACTCCACATAAAAAACAAGGCCTCAGGCATAAGGACTCCTTTGGTCCAGGTTACCTGGCCTCAAGGACATCAGGTCCTGGCAGAAAGTTTGGGGCCATAGCCAGGTTCCTAGGCTGTATCTGTCACCCCCACCCCAAGTGCCTGCTCTGAGAGGCTGGGTAACCTAGCAGTTTTCACACAGGAGTGGGGGAAAAGGGGATCAATTGGGGTCCCTGTGTGATGCTAAAAACCTTCTTTAAAAGTTTTTTGTTGATGGGCGGTGGTGGCCTTTAATCCCAGCACTTGGGAGGCAGAGGCAGGTGGATTTCTGAGTTCGAGGCCAGCCTGGTCTACAGAGTGAGTTCCAGGACAGCCAGAGCTATACAGAGAAACCCTGTCTCGAAAAACCAAAAAAAAAAAAAAAAAAAGTTGTTTGTTTGTTTGTTTAGTTTTTTTAGACAGGGTCTCTCTATGTAGCCCTGGCTGTCCTGGGACTCACTATGTAGACTAGGCTGGTCTCGAACTCACACAGATTTTCCTGCCTCTGCCTCCCTCGTGTGTTGGGATTAAAGGCATTTGCCGCCATGCCCAGGATTTTTTTTTCAAGTGCCTGAGTGTTTTGCCTGCAAGCATGACTGTGTACCACATGCATGAAGTGCCTCTAGGGGCCAGAAGAGGGTGCTGAGTCCCCTGGGACTGGAGCTATCATGTGCTTGTTGAGAATCGAACTTGACACTCTGGAAGAACAGCCAGTGTTTCTAAAGCTAAGCCATTTCTCCAGCTCCGTGGGATGCTTCTAACTAATGAGCTCATGTTTCTCACCAAAGCACGTGTTTCCCAAGCTCTCTTGGGTCCCTATCTCCTCTGCATTGCCCCAGGAACCCTAGTGGTGATCCAGGCTGCGGCTGCTGGGCACGTCTGCAGATGAATGTGTGTGTGTGTGTGTGTGTTGCATGTATATATATGGGTGTTGTATGTGTGTATATGTGTTGTGTATGTGTGTGTGTTGTGTGTGTGTATGTGTGTGAGTTGTATGTGTGTGGGTTGTATGTGTGTGTGTAGTGTGTTGTATATGTATATATGTGTTGTAAATGTGGTATATGTGTATGTGTGTATACTATGTGTGTTGTATGTGTGTATATGTGTGTGGGTTGTATGTATGCATATATGTGGTGTGTGTGTGGTGTGGGTGTTTGCATGTATGTATGTGATATATGTATGTATATTGTGTGTGATGTGTGTGTATATGTGTTGTGTGTGTGTGTGTGTGTGTGGTGTATATGTGTGTATACACAACACTTCACAGAGAGAGGATATGGAGCCTGAGTTCCCTGTCAGGTCCTCTCTCTCCACACTTTTTCTCCCTTACCTGATATATTGAGGTCTCTGGGGACAGCTGCAGGGTCACTGGCTGTGTGGGGCAGCCACCAGCCAAGATGTCCTGGAGAAATCGCTGAGAATGGGAGAAAGACAATGGGGCCTAAGCCAGCCTGCAGTTCCCAGGCTTTTGACCTCAGAACTCCTCTCTCCCTTCAGAGCCCTGCTCATACCCCAACTCTGTCTCCACACCTGGCAGGGGAGCCCACCTCTTGGCCCGGAGCCCAGGAAGCTGGCTGGGTCTGGAGAGCTTGCACCAAGTGGGTCCTTTCCACAATGCCCACCAGGGTCTGAGACTCTAGGAAGTGCAGAGGAAGGACTTGTTATAGAAATGGAAGTCACATTATCTGAGCCCCTACTATGTGCCACGAACATGCTGGGTGTTTCTTTTTAAAGATTTGATTATTATTTCTATTTTATGTATATGAATATTTTGCCTGCATATGCGCACTATTTGTATTGTGTGCAGTGCCCACAGAGGCCAGAAGAGGGCACCAGAGTCCCCTGAACTAGAGTTAAGAATGGTTGGTTGTAAGTGGCCAAGAGAGTGCTCGGAACTAAGGCCATGTCCTGTGAAAGAACAACCGGGATCTTAACCAGTGGGTGCTTTCTCCAGCCTCATGCTGGGTGTTCTTAAGTGTCAGAGGAAATTTACAGACTTTTCAGTCTCCTGGGACACCTTTCACCCAGTTTACAGATGAGGAAATGCAGGCTGAGAGACGCAGCGGCTAAATGTCCTGCCTGTTGGAACTCAGTTTAGACATGGATATTTGGCAGCTGTGTATGGCTGTGTCACCCTTGACCAGAACCCCATGACGCATGCATTCTCAGGCTGTTTTACAATGCCTTCGCGTCTCCAAATACCCAGACGTTAGCTCCGTCTTAGGCCCGTTTCATTCACAATAAACCAAAGCACAGAGAAGCTAAGGGGCTTGCCCCAGGTCACACAGCAGAGTCTGGATTCAGAAGCACATCCAACACCTTGCTGCCCTGACACTTAGAGGGAATCCCCACCCAGCCTTCCACGCAGCACCCGCCATTCCCACCCCAGCCGAGTACCTCGGGTCTCCACCAGGGGATACTGAGACACATCGGTGGAGGTCACCACTTTGACCACCTCCTCCAGGGGCATGTCCTTGGCCAGTGTGGTGAGGTTACAGTTCATGAAGTGTTCCACCGTTACAGGGTAGGAGCTGTGGGCAGAGTAAAGCATGTAGCAGGGGTGGAAGTGCTAGCCCTCAGAACAAGACAGGGAACCTGCTAGGAGCGCACAACCATGTGTGATAGTTGATGGTTTAACATTTACCTTCAGTTTAACAGGTATAGAACGATCCCTCAGCAGAATGGTTTCTAGGCTGTGTCAGTTCAGGGAGAAAGACCTAAGTGTGGGCAGTGTCAACCTATGAGCTTTGTCCTCAATGCTAAAGAGTAAGCGAGGTGGGCACTGGCATTTATATCTTTCTCTGCTTGGTGGATGCAACAGAACCGGCTGCCTCGAATTTCTGCCACCATGATAGACGGTGCAACCTCAGACTGTGAGGCAGAATAAACCTCCCCAACGTTCCTCAAGTTGCTTTTGTTGGGTGGTTTTATTTTTTTTTTTAAGATTTATTTATTTATTATGAGGACACTGTAGCTGTCTTCAGACACACCAGAAGAGGACATCGGATCCCCATCACGGATGGTTGTGAGCCACCATGTGGTTGCTGGGATTTGAACTCAGGACCTCTGGAAGAGCAGTCAGTGCTCTTAACCGCTGAGCCATCTCTCCAGCCCCCTCTCAAGTTGCTTTTGTTGTTGGATGTTTTATTGTACCAAGGAGAAAAGTAACAAATATTTTTTAGTTTCTAAATGCAAGACAAGGGGGACTGAAGGAATAAGTAATGCTTAGGACCCTGCGATGGGAAGGAACGTAGAGACTAGATTCACTAGTGGGCATATTCTGTGCCCCCAGCTCTCCAATACCAGCTTCGGGGGAGTGGGCTGGATCACCTCACAGAATTCTGCCCTTTAAAACCATTTTTTTTCTTTTAGTTTTGGTTTTATTCTCATGCCTGAGAGAATTTTATAGAAGGTTTGAGAGCATGAGAAAAGTCGCTCCCATTTGACAGCAAGGTAACGGGTTTGGAGCAGGATAGCGCTGGACCGAGACACAGGATCTTGAGCCTCAGTCACGGCTGCTTTGGGAAGAGAAACTGCTGGATGTGTTTGTTCGGGTTGAGGAAGGACCTCTGACCCCATCTGCATCCCAGCTCCTGACTACCTCGCTAGGCCAGCAGAGCAAGTGAGGGAGGGGAAAGGCCTCTCCTAGCTGATGCTCAACCTCCATGTGACCTAAAGTAAGACTTGTCCAAGCTCTGACTTTCTCTCCTAGCCCCCAGGCTCTGGGGAGGTCGAGGGCCAGATAGTGGGCTGAGAGCAATGGCAGTGGTGTTGGGGGATGGGAGTAGGGGTGTGCCTTCACTTCCACACCACCCTAGACACCCCATTCCTCAGTCCCGGGCTCACCCAATCTGTCTGCCACGGATCCACGGCAGGTATGGCAGTTTCTTGGCCATGATGGTGCCATCGTAGAAAGAGGGCTGACAGTTTTGAGAGATGACATTGGCTGCCAGCACGGCCATCAGCACAGGCAGTGCGTGAACAATCTGGCCGGTTAGCTCAAAGGCCAGCAGCGCTGTGGAGATGGTGTGAGTCACTGCCCCCGAGAAGGCAGCAGCACCTGCAGGGACAGAACCACATCGGGTGACTCCATCCAGAGGCCAGACTCACCCACAGGGCAAGGCGAGTATGGCATGACCGTGGCTAGGGTCAGAAATGTCCAGAGGGCACATACTGGAAACTGCTAAAGTGCCCAGGCATGGCAAGAGAAAATAGATACAGAGGGGGTGGGAGATGGGAAATAGACAGAGCTAAGAAAGAGCTGGGACAGGGAGAAAGAGCTGGGAGCTGGGCGGAGGTGGCGCAGGCCTTTAATCCCAGCACTCAGGAGACAGAGGCAGGCAGATCTCAGAGTTCAATGAGGCTGGTTTACAGAACGACTTCCAGAACAGCTAGGGCTACACAGAGAAATCAGAGGGGGAGGGGAAGGGGAGAGAAGGTGGAGGGGGAAAAGGGATGGGGAAGGAGAAGGGGAGGGGGGAGACAGGGGGGAGGGAGGAGGGAGGGAGGGAGGGGGAGAAAGAGGGAGAGGGAGAGGGAGAAGGGAGGAGGGAGAGAGAGAGAGAGAGCTGGGAGGTCCCGAGGATGACGAAGCTTTGGGAGTGGGCGGGGCTCTAGGAGTTGGGAGGCACACAGTACAATTCAGTCCAAGCCATACACAAGCATCTGCCCCTTCAATTATATTCTAGCCCATGGGATCTTCCCACCTGATGGGCCCAGGTTCACTCACCTGCCAGAGCATATCCCCCAGGCATGATGGGGTTGACCTCTCCGCCAGCCACAATGCCCTCTGGGAAGGCGACAGACAGAGCCTCTCCCAAGAGGCGCCCAATGGCAGCTCCTGTCACAAACTCAGAGTGAAGGGGCAGTCAGGCTGACCTGACCCCCAAGGCTCTCGAACCCTGCCTCATTCTCAGGAACCCCTGGGAGACAGGTGGTGTGAGGGAATCGGGGTTATACCCTGCCCTTGAACCTCTGGGATCCAGACTCACCAATGATGAATATAGGCATGAAGTACCCAGCAGGCATAGGGATCGTGGTGGCCAGAATCAGCATCCAGAACTGCGCGGGGAGTGGGAGAGGGGACCAGAGGGCAGAGGCTGTGAGAAGGGGAGTGGGGGAGACAGAGATGCCCTGCTGGGCCTGGGGTGGGTGGGGCAGAGAAAAGGATGCCCTGCTGGGCCTGCAGTACGGACTGGAATTACAGATGACATCAAACAGGGAAGCAATCAAACCCTACTAAAGTGCACACTGTGTGCTGGGTCATTCTTTTTCTGCCCTTAGCACGTTCTTTGGGTAGAAAGAGTAACTACCCCTATGGCTTCATTTTTAGTGTGTGTGTGTGTGTGTGTGTAGGTCAGAGGACATGGGACATGCTCCGGTGTTATGCTTAGAATGCCTGTCCACTTCCTTTGAGACAAGAGTCTCTCACTGACCTGGAGTTTACTGATTAGGTTAGACAGACAGATCGTTGAGCCCTAAGGGAACCTCCTGTCAGAGGCCAGAGAAGTGAATGTGACTTCTCTGGGAGTGTAGTGGTCCAGGCTCAGGTGGGAGGTAGAAACGTCCCAGTGTCTGTTCATAGAGGCAGGCCTGTCCTACCCCAGATCTACAGAAGGGACCTACCTTCATGACCAGGAAGAAGGCTAGTGTCCCAAAGATGGTGAACCGTGGGTGGTACCATTCAAACCACAGGTTCTGGGGGTCGGGCTCAGCAGGCCAGGGTGGGGACGAGTTCCGAGTCATCAACGCCCATGAGTTGTTGTCAAACAGAGAGTGCAAGTGTTCTGCCATAGACAGCTGGGGCAGAGGCAGTGGCAGGTCAGTGGGTCCCCAACTGTCTCCCGTCCACCTGAGCTTCAACTCTTCTATCTCTTCCCAGCTGAGGACCCTGAGAATAGCCCCACCATTGCTGAAATACAACCTCATCATCTGAAAAGGGACCACTAGGGCTCTCCCCAGGAGAGTCTGGCGGGGGGGGGGGGGGGGCAGAGAAGAATGAGACTCCACCTACACAGAGGAGACAGTCAATGAGGCTCACCGCCCATCATCCCAGTAGCTCAGAGCTCCTTACCCGGGAAGCCATGAAACGGCCCACACCAGGGGGATAGGTGACGGAGGCCAGGACCAGTGCTACCAGAGCTGCGTAAGATGGCTTGCTGTGGGAGAAAAGGGAGGTCTCTCTTGTTAGCCTCATCTCCTCCCCCCACAGTGTAGGGAGATGTGACAGCTCCCTAGCAAAGGTGAGCCCACAACCCCAGGGGTCACAATGAGGAAAGAACTACAGACAGAGGTGGGCAAGGGCAGAGAAACTGACAGACCCCCTCCAGAGAGGAAGGTGGGGGAGCTCAGGAGGACGGGTATGGCAAGGGGAAGGCTGAGAGAGAGTTTGGGACAGAGGGGGAAAGTGAGGACAGACCAGCTAGGCCAGGGTGGGGATTGGCCTTGCTAGGCCAGGAGGGAGGAAGAAGAACCCCAAGATCAGGGGGAGAGGAAGCTCAGAGAGAGGAGACGGTGAATGCTGAGAAGGAATCCACAATGGGCTTGGTTTCCAGTAAGTGGGTCAGGAGATGTGGGACTTGGCGGGGTGAGGGGGGTGGGTATGAGTGAGGAAATGTATACCGTGAGATGCTACATAGAAGGTACCTAAAGGAACTGTGGGTAAGATACTAACTCAGGGGTGGGGCTTGCTAAGAAAGGTTAGGAGTGGGTGCGCCCTGCCGGCCTTCACCTACCTTGTAGCCAGCAGTTTGGAGGTGTACCGATTAGTCTTGATGAAGCGGAGAAAGGTTCGCTGACAGAACAGGTATGCGCAGCTCAGGATCCCGCAGATGAACCTGGAGGTGGTGGTGAGGGTGAAACCCGAGCTACCCCCAGTTCATGCCCGGAGGAGCCCAGTTGGGCTATCAGGGCCTGAGACCCCACTCACCCCAGAGCCACAAAGAAGAAGATTTCAGGCAGGTCAAAGGGCACATCCACTCGGAATCTGGTCTTGTAGATGGAGGTGATGGTCTCTGGGGGAGAGTGGAAGGCGGGATCAGATGTCACACTCCTCCCCACCCATAGCATCTTTTTGAATCATCTGTCCCAGGGAGGTAGCACCCTTCCCTGAGATCAGATGGCTCTGGTTCTGAACCTGGGCCTGCCATTCAGCCAGTTGTAGCTCTTTCCACCTTTAGATCCTTTCTCTCAGCCCAGCACGGGTAGCTCCCTTCGATCTACGTAGATGATAAGGAGAGAGCAACTAGATCCTTAGGCGCTAGCAACTAAGACTTCCCCAAGAAAACTCCACGTCGGGCAGGAACTCTGACGTGCCAGCAGATTCTCTACATCTGCATGTGTCCTCTCGTCTCAGCTTCTCCCCAAGTTTGTGGCCCTTCCAGTTTTGACCAAATATAAGTAAATTCATTAATCCACTTCTGTGTCTGCCGTGTCATTTCCTCTTGAGGAGGGGTGAGTGTTTGGGCACAGAGCACACCTTAGGACCGCATGCAGCTGGGCACACCTTAGGACTGCATGCTGCTGAGCACACTGCATGCTGCAGAGCACACCTTAGGACCGCATGCAGCTGGGCACACCTTAGGACCGCATGCAGCTGGGCATACCTTAGGACTGCATGCTGCAGAGCACACCTTAGGACCGCATGCTGCTCTGGCAACAAATACAAATGCAGATCAAGAACTGACCAGGGTCTAACGGGATTTATCCACTGTGCTTGGGAGGAACATTTGTTCAGGGACAGGAGAGGAGACATGTTACGGTCAAAGGTGTCACTTGTAGTGTCCCTCTCAAAGGCCAAGTGGAGATCCTAGAGGTGTCCGATCGTGTCACACAGCATTGTACCCAGAGGAGATTTTCATTATCTCCAGCCTTGACTGCTGCATGCATTCTGTTCCCAGGCATAGGGCTCATCTCTTATCCTGGATGCTTTAGCTAGTCCTGGTGGCATCTACACACTGGTTCAGAGATAGCTCAGCACCCCAGGCCCTCATGATTGAGGAATGGGGGATTGGAGTGACGGTCATAGCAATGAAGATTCCTATAGGAAAGTTCCATGCTGGGCTTGACGATGCTCCCACTTGGAAGTCCTGACCTCAGAAACAGAACTGTCCCCAAGCCCGTGTTTTCTGGAGTTTGTTTAACCTTCTCTGTGACGCTGTGGTGACCAAGGTGCACACAGACTGAGAACATCCCTCCAGTGTCACTCAAAGACATAAACCAACTGATTCACACACACATGGGTGTGCACACACACACACACACAAACACACACACACACACACACACACACACACAGGTATGTATTCAGACCCAGAGCTGGACTTTCTGGCTAGATGCTCCAGAAACCAAGGTGGGGGAGGAGGAAAAGAGGGAAGGAAGGAAGAGAAGAGGTGACTGGAGAGGGGAAGGAAGGAGGAGACGGAGTCCCAGAAGAGGGAAGGTGCAGACTAGGTCCTAACATGGTGCTCACCCTGTTCACTGTTGAAGACGGCCAGGAGACGGAACATGAAGGCTCCGCAGGTGGCAGCGAAGAAGCCCCTCCAGTAATTCCAGACGGAGAAGTGAGAGGACATGACCTCAATGCTGAACAGGACACCTAGGGGACACAAGTCTCAGGAGGAGCCCTTTTCCTTAGCTGTAGGATGGGGGCGGGGGTCACATCCTCCTTCACCCGCTGCTTGCTGCCTGGACAGCTGGAGCCCCTACTGCCTTTGTCCTTGACTCAAGCCAAGGTCGGCATGTCTCCATCCCCACCTACTGGGTAGGACTGTGAGGATCTCCATTTTTTCCAGCCCAGGAAAGCAGGCTCAGACCCACATGAATTCAAGGGATGTCTACAGCGATCGGACAGCCCACTCTAACCACCTCTAACCACCCTGGGATGGCTGGGCGCGTGGAAGGATTGAAAGTTCTCCTGCCAGGATAAGGAACCAGTAGGGGTGGGGTGGGGGCTTGATCAAGCTGGGGAGGACAGGACCATGTGAGCTACAAGGCGGCATGACAGAGATGAAGTGATGAGAGGACAGAGTTCTCACCGCTGAAGGGGGCGGCGAAGACTGTGGCCACGCCCACTGCCGCCGCAGCCGAGAGCATTTCAATTTCCTTAGCCTTGTTCTGGGGAAAACAGAACCCTGGGTTCGGAACTAGCTCGCCTCCCCTTCTAGTCTCAAAGGGGCTCTTTCTTGTCACCCTTACCTCAGTATCCCCAATGGTCTTGGCGCGCACTCGGCCCAGATAAGCAGAGATCATCACGCTCAGGTGCACGAAGGGACCCTGATGGGGAGAGGCATGATGCAGGCCAAGGGTCAGTGCCCTGGGGAATATGAGTCCTTCCCCCCCATTCCTCCTTCTCCCACTCCTCCTCTTCCTCCTCTTCCTTCTCTCCCTCCGCCTCTTCCTCCTCTTCCTCCTCTCCTTCCTCCACTCCCTCCTTAAGGCCCAGGGTAAAGAGAGCCACAAGATGGGCCCAAAGACAAGGTCATCCCCATTTACATTGTCTTAGGCCAACCCCAACCCCCAGGGCTCTTCTGAGATGCGTCTTGTCACACTTGGAGACTTAGCTGTGCGACTAGAGGCATGGAGACACAGGGAGGAAGGCCGGTGGACCTGCTCTGTTCATACCACTTTGCCTAGGAAGATGGTACTGCCTGTTGCCAGGGTGCAGGAGAGGCCCACCACCTTGGCCCCGAAGTTCTTGATGTCTAGGTAGTCCTCCAGGACCACTCCAGACAGCATGGTCTTCAGCTCTGGGAGTCCAGACCCTGGGCAAAGACAATGTGATTACTCTCCTATCCTCTCTCTCTCTCTCTCTCTCTCTCTCTCTCTCTCTCTCTCTCTCTCTCTCTCTCTCTCTCTCAGGTCTCACTGTATGGGCCCAGACTAGCCTGGAACTGGCAATCAGTCTCCCGCCTCTACGTGCCCAGCACAGACTGAACACACTGCTGTCTCTGGCACCACCCTCTGAACCTCACACACCCCGAGAGGAAGATTTCATAACTTCAGCTGCCAGGAGAGAGCTGAGGTTCTGGCGGGGTGGGGGGGCTTGAAGGCAGCGGCAGCAGGGTGGGATTATCAGGCCACAACCAGAGATGCCTGGGAGATCCTCCTGGGCTGCGGCTCAAGGCTGCCTTTGGGCCTGGGAGCCACTGTTTCCCTCAGCCTAGTCCTGACATTATGAGGTGTGCTCTTGCAGGTGACCAGCCACCAATCTCTTTTACTAACCCAGAGGAGTCTGGGTAAGTCCCCTGTTGTCCCTCTCCCTTTGTGACTTTGGGTAAATGGCTTGTCCTTTCCAAGCCTGCTTCCCTTCTCAGGTCACTCTTCCCTGCCCCCGCCCTCCTGAGAGCCCCACAGGATGTGGAAAGATTTGGATCCATGGGGACTGCAGGACAAGGCAGGTCCGACAAAGACCAGGTGACCATGACTCACCTCCAGAGAAGGGCGTGATGCTCTGTGAGAAGCCGGAGGAGAAGGACAGAAGAGCCACGGGATACACAGTCCAGGAGAGGTACCGGAGCAGGTGGCCATCCCCAACCTCCCTGTACAGCCACTTGTGTGCTGGAGATGTCCAGCAGTCAGGAGCCACCCAGAGCCTCAGCCCTGGGGCCAGACACTATGGTGCCCACTTACAGACTAGGAAAGGGCCCAGGCCACACCCTGAGAGGAGGATGACCCGGTTCCTAGCTTTGTACTTTGTAGCTCAGTGACTTGACAGAGCCTCAGTTTCCCATCTGTCCAGTAGCCAGTGGTGACACCTCCCCAAACTCCCTAACCCCGGAACCCTGAAAGACCAAAGGGGGGCCTAGTGAGGCAGTGGAGTGTCCAGAGGAAGTGAGCACCCCCTGAGTGGGCAGCATGGAGGGAGAGGAGAAAGACAGGGATGGGGCAGCAGCCATTAGTAAAGCTTCCCAGAGGCCTATGGGATCTCTCCCATTGTGCAGATGGGATGACTGAGGTCCAGAGAGGGGAAGGAACCTTGCCAGGGTCATAAAGCTGGTAAGATACAAGCCAGCACCAGCTCCAAGCCTGGCTCCCCACAGCCCCGCCCATCCCACTGCCCATGGCAGTCAGCTGGCATCCCAAGCGTGTATAGGAATCCCAAGCGTGTATAGGAATTCCATTGCCTCGAGCGATGTGCGAGCCGGGGAGGCCTTACCTCTGACCACTCTCCCGATAGCGAAGTTCATGGCATAACTGATCAAAGCCATGAGCACCCCGAGAGCCACCAGGAAGTACCAGTCCTCACGCACACGGAACAGCCGCTCTTTTAGCCACTCTAGACCCCCTGGACACGACACTGGGGTCACAGCTCCTTCCCTGGGGGCTGCTCAGGTAGCCACAGCAGGCTAGGGGCCTAGAGCTGGAGTCTGGGGTGATAAGGAGGGGCTCTGGCTCATAGAAGGGGCTGAGCAGGATTTGTAGAAAGTAAAAGTGGGTTCCAGGTAGGTGTCCCCCACTTCAGGTCACACTGGAGCCTTACAGAAGGTGGGTCAATGTGGCAGAGGAGGGTGAGAAGGCTGGTACTTACTGATCTCTCACTAGAATCTGAGGCTTAGAAACCATGAAGGGAAGCATGGGACCCTGTCACCCCCAGGGCCTACGGGCCATCTGCACTTCAGGCCCCCAGCTATCCCCTTGGCTGCTGGCTGCCAGCCCAACCTAGGAGCTGCCCTTTCTGGCTGTAGGCATTAGCACTTGGGCCTGTGCTCTGCCACTTTCTGGGGTCCCTGCTCTCTCTGCCAGCAATAAGGTCGGGTTCCAAGGAAGCAGACAGACATGAACAGAGTGGTCTTAGGGTCTAGGCTCACTGATGTCCTAAGGGGACTTCATGGATAAGGAGGAGACGAGGTGGAGGGAAAATGGGTCTAGCTCTCACCTCTGATGCCTCGGCGGATGCGTGGGCATGGACCCCATAGCTCTTGCAGAGTCACTGGCTTCCCAGCAGAGCCCTCACGCAGCCCTACCAGCTCTTCCATCCGTCCTGGGATAACAGGTCAACAAACGGCTTGGTGACAGTCTCTCTGTGCCTATGTCCTGCTTCTGGGTTCTTCCAATACTCCACCTTCCCAACTGAAAACGGAGCCTTATGTCGTTGGGTGGGTGTGGGTGGCTGGTGTGTAGGGCGTTATCTGGAGGGCTCACCGGTCTCTGTGTGCTCTCTCTACAAAGGCTCTGATACCTAGGATGTGCCTGTTGCACTGCATGTGTGGAGTGGAACTTCTAAATCTCATCTGTGTCCGGAAGCAGATGGGATGAGGGTAAGATCCTAATCCCTTTCAGAAGCTCTTCCGTGCTGGGGCTGCCTGCTGCACACTCCTGGGACTCTAGGCTGCTTGGGGCACTCATTTTGCTTAGGGATGACCCTGTCGCTTGGTCTCCACGGACAGTGATAATGCCCAGTACCCACCCCTCAGTACCCCGTGTTCCTCAGCTCAGTTTCCACAGAAAGCAGGAAGCCTGCAGACCCAGAAGGAGGTCCTTGAGGGATGATGAACTTCAGTCACTGCTCCTATCTTCATCCTCCCTGCCTACCCTGATCCTGGCAGGCCCCACCCAAGTTCAAGTCAGTGCCTTGCCCAGCTCCTTACCTCCTAGTCCACACTGCAGAGGTCCTGCCCGGCTGGCGCTCCTCTAACACAGGCTCTTTGTTCACAGCGGGAACACTGCCTGTGCACCAGGACAGGTGTGCATTCCACCAATCAACACCCTCCCCTCCCCCTCCCAGGCTCGAGTTTACCGTGACCACTAAGAATGTTCCAGACAAACCAACCAGAACTACCCCAGCCAACAGAGCACGAAGGACTCGGCGTCTGAGAGGTGAGGAGGGGTACAGGGGTATCTTGGATGTGAGAGCTGGGCAGAGGGTCCCCATCTGTGTCGCAGGACTCTGGGGTTCCTGGGGCCCAGGTCTGGGAGCAGGAGCTGGGGAACACAAAGGACAGTGAGGAGACCTCCTCCGCTATATAACTGAGCCTCAGGTCTCTCGCAAAGAGATGCAGAAGAGGCTGCCCACGAAGGGGTGCGGAGGGGAGCCTCCACGGACACCCATTGCTTGGAGCTAGGCACTTCCCAAAACAACTCAGAACTTCCAAAACCCAGTTGCTCTGTTGGAAAGAAATGACACTAGAACTGTGGGGCTTCCCGTCCAAGGTCACAGAAGCCATCTGGCACACTGACATGCACCTGCGATGTCTCCTCTTGGGAGGCTGGGGAAGGAGCATGCTTGAAGCCCAGAGCTGCAGATGTATCTCAAGAAACAAAAAAGTAAGCTAAGACGTTGTTTACTATCATCATCATCATCGTCATCATCATCATCATCATCATCATCATCATCATCATCATCATCATCATCATCATCATCTCTTTATTAGGGGGTTAGTGAGAGACCTTGGGAGTTGACTAAAGAATGCGAGGCCTTATGCAGCTAGGTAAGGATGTCTGTCTGCTTTAGCTCTATTGCCAACCTTTACCTTTTGAGACAGGGTCTCACTCTGTAACCCCATCTGGCTTCAGACTCCAAATCCACCTGCCTAGCTTCCTAAGCACTGGGATTATAGGTGTGGGCACCGTACCCACCAACAGAAAGAGTTTTTAAAATAAACTGTGGGGTCGGGGGAGCCGGGGTGTGGCTCGGTGGCGGGGTGGGGGGGAGAGCCGGGGAGTGGCTTGGTGGCTACAAGGCTTTGTTGCTCATACAGAAGACCCATGGGCTGGAGCGATGGCTCAGCAGGTAAGAGCACTGACTGCTCTTCTGAAGGTCATGAGTTCAAATCCCAGCAACCACATGGTGGCTCACAACCATCCATAATGAAATTTGATGCCCTCTTCTGGTGTGTCTGAAGACAGCTACCCTGTACTTATGTGTAATAATAAATAAATCTTTTGAAGAAGAAGAAGAAGAAGAAGAAGAAGAAGAAGAAGAAGAAGAAGAAGAAGAAGAAGAAGAAGAAGAAGAAGAAGAAGACCCACATTCAGTTTCTACAACCACCTGTAAGCCAGCTCCAGGTCTGACCCCCTTTCCTGCTCTCTGAGCCCTCTGCCCCACCACACACACATGGGTCCCTGTCAGGTGGGTTCCGACCTCCTGTACGTCCAGGTTCAGGGGATCCTATTCACACACACACACACACACACACACACACACACATACACATAGAATATAATTTGTAAAAATTAATAATATTAATTGCTTGGGCCAGCAAGATGACTCAACAAGTAAGGAAAGAGCTAACTCCTGCAGGTTGCCCTCTAAGATGTGTGCCCAGGTACATGCGCACATATGCACACATATACACACAAATAACTAGATAGCATTTAAAAGTAGACCAATTGCTGGTAGCCTAAGTGCACAATGTCTATGAAGCCTAGAGTACTGTGCAGTCATGTCCCCTAGGTCACACTGACATTGAAGAGAAAGAAGATGAATGTCCACTCAGGGGCGTCCTCAGGACAGGACAGGAGCTTTGCCGAGCATGATGGGAGGGTGGGAGGAGCCTGTAGAAAGTGAGGTCATAAACGAAGGCTCCACAGGGTCCGAAAGGTGCAGAAGCAGGTTCTGGAATCAATGAACAAAAAGTGAGGGGAGGGACAGATACCTGGCACCCAGGAGCCCGGGCAGTTGCAGACCTGGCTGGACTCACACTCCTGGGCTGAAGTAGTCATCTATCTCAGCTCTTTTGTAGCTGGGAGTGCAGGTGCATGCGAAGCTGCCCAGTGGCTTAGATATTTTCTATTGCTATGATAAAATACCACTCAAAAGCAACACGGGGAAGAAAGGGTTAACTTAGCTTGTATGGCCCAATCTCAGTCCAGGTGTGAATGGAAGTCATGGCAGGACCCTGGAGGCAGGAACCAAGGAGGAAGCTCTGGAGAGATGCGGCTTACTGGGTTACTCTTCCAGCTTGCTCAACTCACTTAAAAAAGCAGAAACAAGCCTGGCAGTGGTGGCACACGCCTTTAATCCCAGCACTTGGGAGGCAGAGGCAGGCGGATTTCTGAGTTCGAGGCCAGCCTAGTTGGTCTACAGAGTGAGTTCCAGGACAGCCAGGGCTACACAGAGAAACCCTGTTTCGAAAAACCAAACCAAACCAAACCAAAATCCAGAAACAGATCAAAACAAAGCCCTCAGAGCCACCTGCCCATGGGTGGCACTGCCTATTGTGGCCTGGGCACTCACAACAATTGTTAATCAAGAAAAACACACACAGGCCTACCAGATTAGGGCATTTTTTCAATTGAACTTCCCTCTTCCCAGTTAAGCCTAGTTTGTATCAACTTGATAAAAACTAACCTGTCCCCGAAGGACCAAGCTTCATGCCCGCAAGATTTGATCTGTGGTCTATCTACCCACCCTCAACTCAGGTACAGCGAGGTCAGCCACACACAGCTCCTCTTCAACAGACAGCTCCAACCTGACCACTGGGCTCTCCAGCCCTCCCACTCAATGCGATGGGCCACTCAGCCATGGGCTTTGTAATGGGGCATGTAATGGGATGAACAAGGAGTGGGACCAGGTCAGTTGTAGCAGGGTCCGGTGCTGGATCTCTATGAGTTCGAGGCTGGAGTTCCCAGACAGCCAGGGCTGTTACACAGGGAAACCTTGTCTTGAGAAACCAAACACAAACAAACAAAAAAAAAACCCTAACCACTGCAGTTGACCTTTTGTCAACTGAACACATGATACATCGCTATTAAATGATAAACTTTTCTCTCTTGTTTATCCCCAGGATCCCATGCTGATATCCCAATATAAAATACAGTATAACTTCAAAAATCCCATAGTCTTTAAAAAAAAAAAAAATTCAAATACTTTCCAAAAGTTTAGCCTCTATAAAATAGCCACGGGCTCCTGTAAAATCACAAATAAGCTACATGCTTCTTATTACATGAGGACCAGAACACTGTCAAACAAAGTTGAACAAAACCCAGGTCCAGAAGTGTGCATACCTCTATATCTGAAGTCTTGGACTCTTGCTCTTCTGGGCTCGCCCTGGGCAGCGCCTCTTCTCCAGCTCCGCTGCTTGTCTTGTAGGCTCGAGCCACTGTCCTTGGCTGACTTCCTATTGTTGTGGAGGTGTCTCTGTAGGAGGCTTCAGCAAACCTCTCTTCAGGGTCTCTGACCCTGCCACAGAGTGCCAAGCCTCTGCTTCTCTCCCGACCTCTTCAACCCCAGGGGTCTCAATTGCAACTGAAGACAGTGATTGTTGGCAAGGCTCTTCTGCCGTGTGCATTCTCAGGTCCTTTGTCAGGGATGCACTGGCTACGGATGCATGGATTCGCTTCTGGGTTCTCTTTTTGGCCCACTGGTCCACACAGTTATTTTTATGCTAGAATCATGCAGCTTTAATTATTGTGGTTTTGAGATCATGCTTTAAATTCCTCCATCTTTTTATTTCCTGCTCAGGATTCCTTTGGTTTGGGGGTCCATTAAACATTCAGAGTGTTTCCCTATTCCTTTCTTTAAAACAAAACACACAAAACAAAACAAAACAAAACAAACAAACAAACAAACAAACAAAAAACCCAACTTTTGCCAGGCAGTTGGTGGTACACTTTAGTCCCAGCATTCAGGAGGCAGAGCAGATGAGTCTCTGAGTTCGAGGCCAGCCTGGTCTACAGAGTGAGTTCCAGGATGGCCAGGGATACACAGAGAAACCCTGTCTTGAAAAACTGGGGAAAATATTATTTTTAAGTGTGTGTGTGTGTGTGTGTGTGTGTGTGTGTACATATGCGAGTGCATGTTTCCCTGGAGGTCACAAGCGGTCACCAGATCCCTCAGAGCTTCGGTTACAGGCAGCCGTGACCCTCCTGATGTGGATGTTGGAACTAAACTCACATACTCTGTAGAAGGTGTAAGGGCTCTTAATCCCAAACTGACTCCATCCCTGGACAAGCACTTCTGTTCAATGAAGAAGATTATTGGTATTTTGATATAAAATTGAATTGAATCTCCAGAACATTGTGAATGTGGATATTTTAACAAATTAACATTTTCATTCCATGGTCACAGGTTGCCTTTCCATTCCAGGGCTTTCTCTTCAGCATCTTCCACTGATATTTTCTGATTTCCATCTCAGAGATTGTTCTATTCTCTGTGTAGCCATGGCTGTCTTGGAACTTACTCTGTAGAGCAGGCTAGCCTTGAATTTGGGGATCTACCCAACACTACCTCCGGAGTGCTGGGGTTAAAGGCGTGCACTGCCTGGCTTCCCATCTGCCTCCGTATCTTAAAAAATACAATTTTCTAGATGTTTCTTTAATGATTATTTGTTGATTTGTGAATGGGATTGGTTTCCTTCTGAGTAAGTTTAAGTGCTTAAAAACATCAGGAGATTTTCTCTTTTTTCTGTTTTCAGTGGAACAGCCCTGGAGACTAGATCTAGGTTCTCACACGCCTTAGACAAACCATTCTGCCCCTGAGCTGTGTCTGCAACCAGCCAGCTTTTACTTTTCTGTGTGTGAATATGTGCGTGTGAGAGAACGTGTGTGTGTCAGTGTGCGTGGACATGTCGTGGAGATGCTGGTGTCAGGTGTTTCCCCTCAGTCCCTCTCTGTCTTTTTGTGTTTGTTTTTTTTTTTTGTTGTTTTTTTTTT
>NW_022196900.1:97982157-98018112 GCF_008632895.1 Mastomys coucha
TCCCTTTCACCCCTTTCAGAACTGTTGACTGGTAGCCGGGGGTAGGAGTGGGACCAGGTCAGAAAGGAAGTGAAGATTGTGGCTTTCCTGAGGACAAGATCCCCATGGACAGGAATGTCCTCTGGAGCAGGAATGTCCTCTGGGAACAGGACACGGAGCAGAGGCACTAAAGTGGGTGTGGAATCTAAGTGAAGTGGGAGGGCAATGGGCAGGGTGTGGGTACAGCAAGGTAAGGTAGCCATTGGCTATGGTGGCAGGGCATAGGCAGGTGCAGGCCTATGAATTAAGGGTGGCATTTGGAATGCAGGGCACTCAATATTCGGGGGGGTTGAATAGATATCTGGGTTGGGGTGCAGACCATGAAGTGGCTTGAGGTATTAGGGCATCCTGGACTTATGTTTAGACAGTCACCTGATAGCTATCCATGTCCCATTACAAAGCCCATGGCTGAGTGAGTGGCCCATCTCATTGAGTGGGAGGGCTGGAGAGTCCAGTGGTCAGGTTGGAGCTGTCTGTTGAAGAGGAGCTGTGTGTGGTTGGCCTCTCTGTACCTGAGTTGAGGGTGGGTAGATAGACCACAGATCAAATCTTGCAGGCATGAAGCTTGGTCCTTCGGGGACATGGGTCACCCTGTGTACATTGTCTGGAGCGACAGGAAAAAGGGGTCCCTTGATGACCGTGGTGTAGAAGGCCGCTAGAGAGGAAGCTCCCCCCTCACTCTGAGCACCCTTAAGGGAGAAGAGGGGACACCAGTGGCTCCAGGCATCAGTTTTATTTTTCACAAAAGATCCTGGTTAGCAGCAGACAACTCTAGAAGGCACAGGGTCACAATGCGACAGAACACATTGATGTTTTCGTCTACTCTCCACTCCTTCAGGTTGAGGAGAGGTGAATGTGGAGCTCTCTTCTCTGCCTTGTAGAGATGCCCTGCTATGCCGAGATCCGCAGCAGCTGAGCAGCTGGGTGACATGCTGCCGACCCCCAGGCTGACTCACTTGGGGGCAGGTGGATTGGTCAGGGTTGAAATTGCTTTCTTCAGCTATGACAGAGAAACAGAGGATGGGGCGGTGCAGGGGAGGGAGGAAAGGTTAGAGGAGGTGAGACTGGGAGGAACTTGGTGCCCCCACCTCCTAGGCGTTGCCCAGCCCTCAAGACCCCAGTACCTCCACCCAGGACACAGAGCCCACAGCTCTGCCTCGGGACGTCACGAACAGCGTCTGAAGGTTCAGCAGCTCAAAGAGGTTGTGTGTCTGCGGAGGGATTGAGAGGAAATGCTAACATCCCTCTGCCCGCAGACCACTTCCTTGCCTGGTGAGCCGGCGGCGATGAGAAATCTGACCACTAGGCGGAGCCAGAGTCCACGTGGGGAGCCGGATAAAGCCTCTGCTAGAAGGAACCTTATCCAGCCTCCCTCATCAGGCCTCCATCTCCATCCCCACGCTCTAGTTCTCTCTTTACCTCATGCAGGGAGGTCTCCGGGGACAGCTGCAGGGTCACTGGCTGGGTGGGGCAGCCATTAGCCAAGATATCCTGGAGACAGGGCTGGAGATAGAGCAAAGGACAATGGGGACCCGGGCCAGCCACCAGCTTCTAGACCTTGGTCTCTGAACTCCTCTAGATTAGCTGTCCCCTCCCTTCACAGCTCACCAACTCCATCCTGTCCCCTCATCTGGCAGGAGGACCCACCTGCTGGCCTGGAGCCCAGGAAGCTGGCTCAATCTGGAGGGCTTGCACCAAGTGGGTCCTTTTTACAACGCCCACCAGGGTCTGAGACTCTAACAAGAACAGAGGGAAGGACGTGTTATGAACATAGAACATTATAAATGTAAGTCATATTCACTGAGCACCTACTTTGTGCCTAGAACATGCAAGGCACTCTTGTGTCAGGAAAGCTTGCGTGGGATCTGTTAGAATTCTTATCGCTCAGTTTACAGAAGAGGAAACTGGGGGTCTGGTGGGTTAATTGTTACTCTAAACCATTCAGCTTCCGTAACAACATGGCTTCCATGACAACATAGCTCAGTAAGGCTGCCAGTGGGCCAGCAGATACTCTGAGAACCCCCACCCCCCACCCCGCCACAATTTAGGAGGTGGGAGCTGTGCACATTAGCCTCTTGGCATCTGGAGGTCACAGCTGGGTTTCTTTCTTCTGTTTTCCCTCCAGTTGTATAAAACCTGAGTCAGGTCAATGGAAACATGAACCCAAAGGTACACTCCAATCTGAGATCCTACTGGGTGCTGGGGCTAAGCGTGGATACATGGGCTAGCCTGGATACATGGAGGGGGGTTCCAGGCATCTTGACAGTCGGTAGGCATTCTTCACTGAGGATCCAGCTTGATATTCTCTTTCTCCAGTGAATTAAAACCCTGGGACTAGACATGGCTGCAGCTCAGTGTCGGAGGGCTTACTTAGCATGCGCTGGCCCTGAATTCAATCCTTATCACCATAGACACACTTGGTAACCAGATGATACAATAGAAGGGTCAATCCCTCCTTTAATAAACTAGTGGTTTCTAGGGAGGGCTGTGGGATCTAGCCAGGGAGATCTGTGGGGCCCAAAGTTGTTCTTGGCTCTAGGAGGGAAGCCACTTGGAAGGGCCATCCCTATGTAAAATAAGTAGAAAGTGTGTTTGCTGTGATCTCTCCCATTGGTGAGAGTAAAGCCCCTGACATTTAGATGGGAATCTAAGAGAGGTATCTCCACAAGGTTCTTTCCCTTGTTGGTGACTTTATTCTACTTGCTGTGGGGCGTATAGGTGACCTTGGTCAGGCATATTGCTCACGGCTCAAGTGGCCTGCCCAAGGGCAAATGGTTAGCAGACCCCAAAAGTGATACCCTGACTGAGTGGTCTTGTTGTCACATGGATGGAGAGGTGCCCCTTGGAGCTTCAGGTAGCTCCTCCCCTACCTGGGTTATCTTCCTCCCTTAAGGACTATGCTCTGTGAACTGGAGAAGAGCACTTAGATTAGTCCCTTCCTAAGCACCATCCATCTGCCTTTAAAAGGATGAGCTCGGGCTGGAGAGATGGCTCAGTGGTTAAGAGCATTGACTGCTCTTCCAGAGGTCCTGAGTTCAAATTCCAGCAACCACATGGTGGCTCACAACCATCTGTAATGAGATCTGATGCCCTCTTCTGGTGCGTCTGAAGACAGCTACAGTGTACTTATATATAATAATAATAATAATAATAATAATAATAATAATAATAATAATAATAATAATAATAAAGCATGGTGGTGCACGCCTTTAATCCCAGCACTTGGGATGCAGAGGCAGGTGAATTTCTGAGTTCCAGGCCAGCCTGGTCTACAGAGTGAGTTCCAGGACAGCCAGGACTACACAGAAACCCTGTCTCGAAACCTGCCCCCGCTGAGAAAAGGATGAGCTCATCTTGGCAACTGGGACAGGGGAGGAGCAGGAGGAGCACTCAGGAATGTGGGGAGGAAGTCTCTTGGGGGATCCTAGCAGTAGCCCTGTTATCAGTGTCGGCCCATGAGGCTTGGGTCCCGGAATCCAAAGAGCCAGTCCTGGGCCGTCTTACAAGCACCACTCATCTTTTTTTTCCTTAAGTGCATCACCTCTACTTTCTCCCAGAGAAGTGGCTATTGGGTCCATTTTCTCCAAGAAGAAACTGGAGCTCAGAGGAATTAGGAGACTTGCCCTAGGTCACACAGCTACCCAACTGCAGAGTCTAGATTAAGGGACAGATCTAACGTCCTGCTTGCCCTTGCTGCCCTGACACTCAGGGCCTTGAAGGGAAGCACAGGGGAAACCCAAACCCCCTTCCCAGACAGCCATCTTCTCCTCAATGGCTCCTGAATACCTGTAGTCTCCACCAGGGGGTACTGGGTCACATCTGTGGAGATCACCACTTTGAACACTTCCTCCAGGGGCATGTCCTTGGCCAGAGTGGTGAGGGTGCAGTTCATGAAGTGATCCACAGTCACAGAGTGGGAGCTGTGGGCAGAGGGAGGCATCAGTCGGGCCCCGGGATGGAGACACTGGCCCTGGGACCGGCAGGGTCATCATCCCAAGGAGCCTCACTGGGAGAGGACCTGGGATTCCCAAGAGCAGGTCTGGAGGAGCCCACAGGCTCTAGAACGAGAAGCTATGAGAACCACACCTATCTTTTTTTGTTTTTTTCAAGACAGGGTTTCTCTGTGTAGCCCTGGCTGTCCTGGAACTCACTCTGTAGACCAGGCTGGCCTTGAACTCAGAAATCAACCTGCCTCTGCCTCCCAAGTCCTGGGATTAAAGGCATGCATGCGCCACCACTGCCCAGCTAACCACACCTATCTTAAAGAGTGGGAAACTGAAAGCTTGTTTGGAGCTGACCCTTGGATTCAGTGACACTTGGAGCCTTTGAGATGCACCACTTTGGGACCAAAGATGCTAGGGTACAATCTGATCAAGGTAGGATCTCAGAGCCCATTTGTATGCCAGCCACCAGAAAGGCCATCAAAGCAGGGGAGGGGAATGACAGAGACGCAGCTTCTTCATCTAGCACATGGGGCTGTGGGGATGTTGGGGACCAGAGGGCAGGTGGGTATCAGCCCTAACAACCCTACAGTTCAAAGTCAGCCGTGCTGGGGTTTTCCAGGGGTCCCTCCATCCCCGGCCACCCTGGGTATCATCATCTCATCAGCCAGCCCGAGGCTCACCCAATCTTACGGCCACGAATCCATGGCAGATACGGCAGTTTCTTGACAATGATGGTGCCATCATAGAAAGAGGGCTGGAAGCTCTGAGAGATGGCATTGGCCACCAGCACGGCCATCAGCACAGGCAGCGCATGAACGATCTGGCCGGTTACCTCAAAGGCCAGCAGTGCCGTGGAGAGGGTGTGGGTCACCGCCCCCGAGAAGGCAGCGGCACCTGCAGAGGGACACAGCCAAGGTGGGGGTCCCAGGCCAGGGGCCAGGCTCACACAGAGGGGGAGGTGGGCACAGCGTGACTGTGGTTAGGCTCAGCAGTGCACAAAGAGCACACACTGCAACTGTTGGAAGTACCTGGTCATGCCCAGAGGAAAGGGATGCTCGGCAGGTGAGGGATTGGGGAAAAAGGAAATAAGATAAAGCAAGCTGGGAGGGCTCAGGGAGTGGACAGGCCTACTGAGAAGAGGGAGGCCCACCTGCTGGTCCCAGATCCACTCACCTGCCAAAGCATAGGCCCCGGGCATGATGGGATTGACCTGGCCTCCAGCCACGATGCCCTCTGGGAAGGCAACAGATAGGAGCTCCCCAAAGAGGCGCCCAGTGGCAGCTCCTGCCACAGATTCAAGGTGAGCAGATCAACCAGGCTGACCTGACCCCTCAGGCCCTCAGGCCCTAGCCCATCCCTAGTACCACATTGGGAGGGAGATGATACCAGAAGTCATGTCCTATGCCCCTAAACCCTCTCAGACATTCAGGACTCCAGTCTTACCATAGACAAAGATGGGCAAGAAGTACCCAGCAGGGATGGGGATGGTGGTCGCCAGAATCAGCATCCAGAACTGTAGGGAGGTTAGAAGCAACACAGAAGGACATGGGCAAGGGGGGATGGGAGGTTCCTAGAGAAAAGGATGCCCAGGCTGGAGCCCAAGGCAGCATTTGGCTCTAGAGAGGAAGGAAGCAAGCCTTAATAAAGCACCCACTGTGTGCAAGCACGTGCCAGGTTTGTTCCTCTCTTCTCTCTCAGCCTGCCCTTTAAGAACAACTACTCTATCTCAAAGAATGCAGGGAGGGGCAGGGTAAGGGCTTTTGCCTGAGCCTGACCACTTCAGTCTGGTCGCAGGAATCCACAAGGAGGAAAGCGGCCTCCGCAACTTGTCCTCTAAGCTCCACATTGCACTGTGGCATACTGTGAACACACACACACACACACACACACACACACACACACACACACATACACACACACACACACACATACACACACACACATACACACACACATACACACACACACACACATACACACACACACACACACACATACACACACACACACACATACACACACGGGAATCAGGTGCCATAGATCGTGACTGTCACCCAGGAACTGGGAGGCTGAGGCAGGCAGGAGGAGTATAGGCTCCTGAAGAGACTGAACCTCTCAGATGAACAGGGAGGAGAGCAGGGAGGAATTGAGGCTGGGAGGGTCTCTGAGGTACACAGTGGGCCAGGGTCAGATCAGGGACCTGCACGTAGGAGGCGGTGCTCCGAGCCTTAACTCAGAAAGCAGCCCCATCTCACCCTTGTCTATACAAGGGACCCACCTTCATGCCCCATCTCACCCTTGTCTATACAAGGGACCCACCTTCATGCCCCATCTCACCCTTGTCTATACAAGGGACCCACCTTCATGACCAGAAAGAAGACTAGTATCCCAAAGACAGTCAACTGTGGGTGACACCATTCCAACCACAGGTTCTGGGGATCGGGCTCCGCTGCCCAGGGTTGGGACAAGTTCTTAGTCATCAGTGCCCAGGAGTTGTTGTCAAACAGTGTCTCCAAGTGCTCCGACATGGACAGCTGGGCGGAGGCGGTGGTAGGTAGGTCAGCATGCCCACCTCTGTCCCCTTGCCCCTCTGAGCTTCGGCTGTGTTAGCATTTCCCAGCTAGGGACCCTAGGGTGACTCTGCCATGGCATAGCTACAACCTCCTGTGCCGAAAAATGACCTACGGGCATTTTCCTTAGTGGGTTTTGAGGGGACTGGGAGAAAATACACACCACAGGGATTACAAACGGGGGTTCTCCGCTGCTACCACCCAGCTCTATGCCCCTTACCCTGGAAGCCAGGAAGCGGCCCACACCAGGCGGGTAGGTGATAGAAGCCAGGACCACAGTGGCCAGAGCTGAGTACAAGGGCTTGCTGTGGGGGAAGGGAAGTTGGAGTTTGCCTCCTCTCCTTCCCCACAGCCTTGGGGTTTACACTGAAGAAAGGGGTACAGTGAAGGAAGAGACAACAGCAAGGACTACCAGGTGCCCCTGACCCCCCAAAGAAAGAGATGAAATGAGAACAGGAGACCTGATGGGAGCTAGAGGAGAGATGAGGACAGAAAGGGACCAGGAGGAAGGACTAGCCAAGCCTTGATGGGCACTGGTCTTGTTGGTCTAGGCCATAAAGCAGGTATGCAGGAGATGGAGAGGAGGGGGCTCAGGGCTCGGGGGGAGATGTGGATCCGAGGGACATAGGGAGTGGATTCATTTTCACGGAAGTGGGGCCGTGGCTGTAGGACCTGACAGGGGAGTTCATGTCCTGTCAGATAGGTAGCGCTTTGGAGGGTTAGTGGAAAGAGGGGTTCCGTGAAAGGGGTGGGACTTTACAGAAGGTCGAAAGTGGGGCGCTCTCTGAGGGGGCCCAGCCCACCTGGTAGCCAGCAGTTTGGAGGTGACCCCATTGGCCTTGAGGAAAAATAAGAAAGTCCTCTGGCTGTAGTTGTATCCGCAGCTCAGGACGCCACAGATGGCCCTGAAAGTGGAGGTGGTGGTGAGGCCAACACCACCTGAGCCTGAGTGTGGCTTTCGGGGCTTGACACCTCACTCACCCCAGGGCCACAAAAAAGAAGATCTCTGGCAAGTCAAAGGGTATGTCCACTGGAAAGCTGGTCTTGTAGATGGAGGTGATGGTCTCTAGGGAAGGAAGAATGTGGGGGTCCTGTGTCAGCGGCTAGGGAAATGGCTCAGCCGTTAAGAGTAATAACTTCTCTTCCAGAGGTCCTGAGTTCAAATCCCAGCAACCACATGGTGGCTCACAACCATCTGTAATGGGATCCGATGCCCTCTTCTGGTGTGTCTGAAGAGTACAGTGTACTCATATATATAAATAAATCCTAAAAAAAACAAAAAAAAACAAAAAACAGTAGGGGGCTGGCGAGATGGCTCAGCGGGTAAGAGCACTGACTGTTCTTCCAAAGGTCCTGAGTTCAAATTCCAGCAACTTCATGGTGGCTCACAACCACCCGTAATGAGATCTGTCGCCCTCTTCTGGTGTGTCTGAAGACAGCTACAGTGTACTTACGTACAATAATAAATAAATCTTTTTAAAAAAGAAAACACAGTAACCAAATTACAGTTATTATGTAGCAACCAAATAATTTTTATCATTGAGGGTTGCAGCATTGGGAAGGTTGGGAACCACAGAAGAGAGAGGAGGGTGGTCTCAGAAAGGAGCCAGAAGAAGAAACGGGAGGAGTCCCAGAAGAGAGAGGGTGGAGACTAGATCCCAATATGGTGCTCACCCTGTTCATTGTTGAAGATGGCCAGGAGGTGGAACATGAAGGCCCCACAGGTGGCAGCGAAGAAGCCCCTCCAGTAATCCCAGACGGAGAAGTGAGAGGACATGACTTCGATGCTGAACAGGACACCTAGGGGACACACGGCTCAGAAGGACCTCTATCCCCCTGGTTGCAGGACCCCCGAGAGCAGGTGGACGAGGGAGCTCTCACCGCTGATGGGGGCTGCGAAGACCGTGGCCACACCCACCGCAGCTCCCGCGGCCAACAGTTCCATTTCTTTGGTCTTGTTCTGGGAGGAACAGCATCCTGGGCATTGATCATTACACCCGTCCCCCTAGGAGACCCAAGCCTGTGCCCCTCACCTCAGGTTCCCCGATGGTCTTGGTGCGCATGCGGCCCAGGTAAGCAGCGATCATCACACTCAGGTGCACGAAGGGGCCCTGCAGGGGGCGGCAGTGAGGCGTTCCTGGGAAGCCGGACTTTACCTCCCTACCCTTCCTCTTTCCCCTCTCCCTTTTTCCTCTCCTCTTCTTTTGTCCCTCTTCCCCCTCCTTCTGTTCCACCATTACTACCTCCTCTTCTTTTTTTCTTCCTTCTTAGGGCCTTGGGAAAGGACGGGACAAGCCTCGCCAAGGAATAGCCCAGCATCAAATCCTTATCCTAGTCCTCCACTATCCCAAGATATTTTTTGTCACATTCAGGGACTGGATGTGTTCCCCTAAGACTGGGCTCCCAAGGGTAGGCTGGCTGTGGCATGGTATGGAATAGAGAAGGCAGGGCAGGACGACAGGATGGGAGGCGGGCTCTCCATGCCCGTACCAGTTTTCCCAGGAAGATGGTACTGCCTGTTGCCAGGGTGCAGGAGAGGCCCACCACCTTGGCCCCGAAGTTCTTGATGTCTAGGTAGTCCTCCAGGACCACACCGGTCAAGATGGTCTTCACCTCAGGGATCCCAGACCCTGGTCCAGGTGGGCAGAGACCAGAGGGAGATAGAATCTGCATTAATAATTCTTCTAGAGCCTGTGTAACAAGAACTCGTGGGTATTTTCCAATGGAGCCTTTCCTGGACCAGGGAGAGAGGCTGCTTAAGATTCAAGAAATAAGCTGGGCAGTAGTGGCACACCCAATAATCCCAGTGCTCGGAGGCAGATAGAGGCAGGCAGATCTCTGTGAGTTTGAGGCCAGCCTGGTCTATAGAGTTCCAGGACAGCCAAGCTACAAAGAAATCCTGGTTTTTAAAAAAGATTTATTTATTTATGTTATGTATGTGAATACACAGGTGCTGTGTTCAGACACACAAGAACAGGGAGTCAGATCCCATAACAGATGGTTGTTGCTAAGAATTGAACTCAGGGCCTCTAGAAGAGCAGTCAGTGTTCTTAACCACTGAGTCATCTCTCCAGCCCAGAGAAACCTGTCTTGAAAAACCAGATAGATAGATAGATAGATAGATAGATAGATAGACAGACAGGTAGACTGATAGACTAATAGATAAAATAAAAATAAAAATTCAAGAAATAAGCTAGCTATGGTGGTGCATGCCTTTAATGCTAGCAGTCAGCAAGCAGAGACAGACAGATTTCTGTAAGTTCTAGGCCAGCCTAGTGAATGTAGCAAGTTGCAAGCCATTCAGAGCTATGTAATAAGACCCTGACTTTAAAAAAGCTTTCTCATGTCCAGACAGTGGTGGCACATCTTTATTCCTAGCACTTGGGAGGCAGGGGCAGGCAGATCTCTGAGCTTAAGGCCAGCCTGGTCTTACGAACAAGTTCTAGGACAGTCAGGGCTACACAGAAGAAAACTCTGTCTCAAAACACCAATCCCCTACCCCTCCTTTTTTTTTTTTTCTTTCGAGAAATAAACTCACAAGGCACAGGAAACTCCTGAAATGTACAAGGTTCCTGCCTAAGGTTGTATCAGCCGCAATAATAGTAAGGGAGAGGCAACATTCCCGCAGTCAGCAGAGGCCCGCTTTTCATCAGTTGCCACCCATGCTGGCGTGGGCTTTTTTGTGATGCAGAGGGCCTCCTAGAACTCACTTCCTCTCCCATACTCTGTAAGCCCAATAAACTCATGACTTCATTAACCTGGACTTTGGTGGAGTCAATGTTTTGGTCTGCTGTTGGCGCTTTATGTGGGATAAGCACATGTTTGTGTCTCCCCAGGAAAAGTCACAAAGCAGCCTCGTACTCCATATGGATTCTTAACTGCTGCCAGAGGAAGAAACTGGGAGTCAGATGTACTTTCAAGATTCCCTGACTGGTGGAACTGGAGGCAGAGTTAGAGGCTGGGGAGATTTGGCCATTGGCTACAGTCCTGAATAGGAACCAATCCCTCCTGGAGCCCAGAGAAGTGGTACAGAGCTGGTAATGACCTGGTCTCTTTCTCCTCATCTCCCTGGGTGACTTTGAGTAAATGGCTTGTCTCTTCCAAGCTTGCTTCCCCAGCACTAACATGAGGTTATTGTTCCCCACCTCCCTCCTGAGAATCCCCACGGGATGTGAAAAGATTTGGATCCATGGGGACTGCAGGACAAGGCAGGTTGGCTAGAGACCAAGTGACCATGACTCACCTCCAGAGGAGGGCGTGATGCTCTGTGAGAAGCCGGAGGAGAAGGACAGAAGAGCCACGGGATACACAGTCCAGGAGAGGTACCGGAGCAGGTGGCCATCCCCAACCTCCCTGTACAGCCACTTGTGTGCTGGAGATGTCCAGCAGTTAGGAGCCACCCAGAGCCTCAGCCCTGGGGCCAGACACTATGGTGCCCACTTACAGACTAGGAAAGGGCCCAAAGCCACCCAGTGAATGGTGGAGGAGAAACTATGCCTGGGATCAAGGACCACTGAGCTGAGAGCAAGGTGGGAGAGAAGGCACGGGGACAGCCAAGCTTAGAAGAGAGAGGCTCTACCCTCTCTGTGGAGATGTGATGACTGGGGACCAGCAGGGCACAGAGCTTGCCTAAAGACACACAGCGAGTCAAGAGCTAAGTAAGGGTCGATTCCAGGCCTGGCCACTCACAGCTTTGCCCCTACCCGGCTGCCCCCACTCATCCAGCTGGTATCCCAAGCGTGTATAGGAATCCCATCGCCCCAAGCGATGTGCGAGCCGGGGAGGCCTTACCTCTGACCACTCGTCCGATCACAAAGTTCATGGCATAACTGATCAGAGCCATGAGCACCCCGAGAGCCACCAGGAAGTACCAGTCCTCACCCACACGGAACAGCCGCTCTTTCAGCCACTCTAGGCTCCCTGGACAGGACACTGGGGTCACAGCTCCTTCCCTGGGGGCTGCTCAGGCTCCGGACAGGAAGGGCCAGGCCAGACAGCGTAGAAACCACGGGGCCAAAGATCAAAGTAATGAAGAGAGACTCTGCCTTACACAAGGATGGAGCATGGTTTGTGGCAGGTATGTGTGGTGGCACTGTGGGTACCACGCCTGTGGCCCTGCCGGAGACCTTTGACTTTCCCTTCTGTCTCCTCCCACACTGGGAACTTATGAATGGTTTCATGGAAAGGCTGGACGGTGCAGGACTAGTTTTTATTTGGGTAGAATCTGTATCCTAGAGAGCACTGGTGAGGAGGGGTACCCAGCTACATCCTGATCCCCAGCTGCCAGCCCCACCTTGAAGCTCACCCTCTCTGACTAGTCCCCCACCCCACCCCCAGTTCTGGGCCTGTACTCTGACTCTTTCTGGGGTCCCTGCTTTCTTTACTTTCTGGCTACAAAGACAGATTCAAAGTGATGAGCACACAGAGTCCTCCTCCAAACCACCCAAGAGGCGGCATGTATCATCTGAGAGCACACAAAAACAGGAAGGTTGATCTTGGGCCTAGGGGGAGGGAGTGTTGATCCATGGGACTCTGTGGGGGGTGGGGGTGAGAGGGGGCAGCGGTTCTTACCCTGGATGTTTCTGCGGATGCGTGGGCATGGCCCCCAGAGTTCTTGCAGTGGCACTGGCTTCCTGGAGAAGCCCTCCCGAAGCCCCACTAATTCTTCCATGGTCTCCCTGATGACAGGTGGACAGTTGCTTGGTGAGCCACTATGCATTTGTGCCCCGCTTCTAGGACATTTCAGCATACTCTCTCTTAAGTAAAAGGGAAAGCTGTGTGTGTGTGTGTGTGTGTGTGTGTGTATACATGTGTACGTGTGCATGTGCTGTGTGTGTGTGTATACATGTGTACGTGTGCATGTGCTGTGGGCGAGCACTCAGTCACATGACCCATGGGGATTTTATGTGCAGGCAGGGTATCTAGAAGGTTCTTCTATGTCTTACATACAGGTGTTCCTCTCGTGGTGTCCCTCCATGTCTAGAAGTCCTAAGCAGAACCTTCCCCGGGTTTAACTCCCACTGCTACGATCCTGAGACACTCAGCCATTTCTCCTGCTCAGTGTGCAGGGATGGTCTTAGCCCTGTAGGGGTCCCCATGGTCACCTGTAATGGCCTACGGCCAGCCTTCAGAACTCTGCATTCCTCAGGAGGCCAGAAGACCCCAAGTCCTGAACGACACCTTTGAGGGCAAATACCTCAAGGACCCACACCCTCCCTCTCCGTGTCTGCCCTGGCCCTGGCAGATGCTATCCGAGATCTGTGCCTCCCTCAGCACCCATCTGTTCCTCACCTGTCAGTGTGCCCTGCTGAAGCCCCAACAGGCCCTCTTCCAACACAGCTTCTTTTGTTTTTAGTTCCCGTACACCTGGACAGGTGTGCCCTCCACCAATCAACATCCTCCCCTCCCCTCCTGGGGTTAAGGAAGCCATTTAGAATGTCCTTGAGAAACTGGCCAGAACTCACTGACTGACCAGGAAGCTGCTGAGGAGTCAGGAGGGGCAGGTTGTCCCACAAGCAAGCAGACTACGGAGCATGCTCCAATGCTGCAGATCCCCAGGGACTCCTGGGGTCTGAGCCTGGGAACAGGAGCTGCTGAACGCACAGGATAGCGTGACGGTCCTCTACTGTGGCTGAGCCTCAGGGTCCAGACTCTCAGCTCGACATGAAAAGGGGTTCCAAAGGGGTGGGCAAGAAGGGGGTTCAACAGAAGGCACCTGGGTACGGAGTAATGGCTGGCTTCCCCACAATACTCAGAAGGGCCTCAAGGGACGATGGCCCATTTATCCGGTTGGGAGGCTTCTTGTCTAAGATCACAGAGGCCAGCTGAAGTGGTGGCATGTACCCAATGCCACTGCCACTCAGGGCCCAGATGCTGAAGGCCAGAGCTGGGACTCCACTCCACACTCAGACACCAGAGTGCGCGCACTGTTCTCTGAGCTCACGTTGACAGTCTCATCTTGTTCAGGGGTGGAGAGGAAGGCAAGAGTGGTGAATTGGAAGGGCTGGAGGCCGACAGGGCCTAGCAAGAAAATGAATGAAATTTTCATCTAGCCTCTAAATCTCAGAAAACTGTTCCCCAACGCCACTTCCTAGGAGCTGTGTCTCCGGCTAAGCCTTGTGAGGAAATGTCATGGGGAGAAGATAAAGAAAAGTGTGGGGCTAGAGAGATGGCTCAGTGGTTAAGAGCACTGGCTGCTCTTTCAGAGGTCCTGAGTTCAATTCCCAGCAATCGCATGGTGGCTCACAACCATTTGTAATGGGATCTGATGCCCTCTTCTGGTGTGTCTGAAGACAGTGACAGTGTACTCAAATACATAAAATAAATAAAGAAATCTTTAAAAAAATAAAGAAGTGTGTGTGTGCGTGTGTGAAATATGGATGTGCCTATGTGTGCATGTGCATATATATGTTTATGTGTGTGAGTACTGTTCTGCCATTCAGTAGAGCCTCCACAGGTTTATGAGTTGACATAATGACACCACTTTGCAGATGCTTGATAGAAGGTCAGAGAAATGTTGTCTCTTACTGATGATCACACAGCAGAGGCTGAGCTCAGGCGTGTGTGCCCAGTGCCACTTTTAGAAGATATGGGGGTTGGTGATGCAGTTCGGCTAGTAGAGTGTCTCCCCAGCATGCAGGAAGCCCTGAGTTTGTTTCCTAACCCTGCATGTGCTCAGTGTGGTGGCACAGGCCCGAAGCCCCAGTTCTTGGGAGGCAGAGGCAGCAGGGTTAGAAATTGATGCTCATCTTCCATTACAGAGCAAATGGCAGTGAATCTTGGTCTACGTGTGACTCTGTATCAAGAAAGAGGAAGAGGAGATGAAGAAAAGGAGGAGGAAAGTCTAGGGAAGGGGTAACTTCCCCTGTCCCCCTACTTCCCCAGTCAAAGCTGCCACTCTGAACATTATGGTCTTCCAGTGACTAGTTAAAATCCAAGACTCCTGGGATGGAGAGATGGCTTAGTGGTTAAGAGCACTGTCTGCTCTTCCAAAGGTCCTGAGTTCAAATCCCAGCAACCACATGGTGGCTCACGACCATCCGTAATGAGATCTGACGCCCTCTTCTGGTGCGTCTGAAAACAGCTACAGTGTACTCACATATAATAACAATAAATAAATCTTAAAAGAAATCCAAGACTCTTAACTGCCTCTAACCCTAGTCACTTCACAATCGGAGCAGCTATGTTTTCTACGATGAAGGGGGGAGGGAGCCTGCTGTTCTGCACTGCTGGGGCCACCCTCCCCTACCAACATGTCAACAGATGGTTAGCTGTTGTGTTGACAACCCAAACATGTGTCCGGTGTTGGGCAGCTAGCTGGCACTAGCTGGCCACACATGTCTACACCCCACTGTGAACACCAGGAAGCTGAGACAAGGGTGTCAGGGTAACACCCTCTCAAATGCCCTAACCCCACCTGCCACTCCCCTACCCCAAAAAGGCCTTCCTCCTATGCCTGAGTGCCCAGAGCCGCAGAGGCAGCCATCGGTCTAGAATAGCTCTGAAGCCAGGGCAGATCTACCACCAACTCCTTCCTCACTCGGATCCTTGGTCACTTCAGTCTTGCAGAATGGCCTGCCCGCCTTTCATTCACTTAAGTCTCCCAGGCCTAAACATCACCCAGGAGGTGTTCTGTAAACAGATTCCTGACTCTGGCCTTCAGGCTGGCTGGGCAGAGAGCTGAGGGCAAAGAATGCCTGGTCCTCAGAAGTCCGTATCAGAAGCATGTATTTATTTGTTATTAAATCACAGGTTTATTTTGGGCTGGAGAGATGGCTCAGCAGTTAAGAGCACTTGTCCTTGCAGAGGACCCCTGTTCCATTTCCAGCTCCCACATGGATAATTCACAACCATCTAATAACATCAGTTCCAGGGGATTCAATAGCCTCTTCTGGCTTCCATGAGCACACAGCATGCATGTGGTACCCAAGTATACATGCAGACAAAACACTCATAAAAAATTAAAAAGGACTGGGCGGTGGTGGCGCACGCCTTTAATCCCAGCACTTGGGAGGCAGAGGCAGGCAGATTTCTGAGTTCGAGGCCAGCCTGGTCTACAGAGTGAGTTCCAGGATAGCCCGGGCTACACAGAGAAACCTTGTCTCAAAAAACCGAGAAAGAAAAAAGAAAAAAAAAAGAATAAATCTAATAAAAATGTTTAAGTGTCTATTTTATCTTATTTTATTTTGGTTTTTCAAGACAGGGTTTCTCTGTGTAGCCCGGGCTGTCCTGGAACTCACTCTGTAGACCAGGCTGGCCTCGAACTCAGAAATCCACCTGCCTCTGCCTCCCAAGTGCTGGGATTAAAGGCGTGTGCCTCCTCTGCCCAGCGTTTTTTATTTTGAATTGTGTGTCTGTGTGTGGATAAATGAGTGTAGTAGTCCTCACAGAAGTCAGAAGATGGTATGGCATGCCCTGGAAGTGGAGTTATAGGTGGCTACGAGTTGCTCTTGTGGGTGCTGGAAGCCAAACTCAGGTCCTCTACAAAAGCAGTATACTGAGGTATCTCTCCAACTCCCCAGGTCAGGATCTTGGGGAGCTCCTGTGTTTGTGAAAATGTTCCCAGAAAGGAAGTCACTCCAAATGTAAGAGGCTGAATCATCATCTTTTTCAGATTTTTATTTGAAGTATGTATGTACGTACATAGATAGATAGGTAGGTATATTAATTTGTGTGTAAAAATGTTTGCCTGCAAAAAAAAAAAAGTTTGGCTGCCTATATATCTGTCCACCACATGTGTGCCTGATGCTTGTTGTGGAAACCAAAAGAGGGCATTGGATCCCCTGGACCTGGAGCGTTGTGAGCCACCATGTAGCTGGGAATCAAACCCTGGTCCTCCGGAAGAGCAGCCAGTGCTCTTACCTGCTGAGCCGTCTCTCTGTTTTTGACAGTCTCATACTTGTGTACTATGCATTGAGATCACCTTCACCCAACTCTGGGACTCTCTGTCACCCTGTCCACATCATCTCTCCCTTCCTGCTAACTCGCCCCCCTCCTATGCGAAGGTCCCTCTTTTTCCCAGGCCCCATGCAGACAGCCACAGCTGCTGTGTGGTCATGCTTGCAAAGGTCATGTCATTCTCAGGGGACAGCATCCCACCACACACCTCCTTCCATCTTCCCTTCCCATTTCCTTGGGCTTTCGAGAGTGTTTAGGGATATCGTTTTTTGTTTCTCAAACAAGGTTTCAGGAATAATGACCTCCAGCTTCCTAGGAAGCCAAGGCTGCCCTTGAACTCTTAATCCTCCCAGGGTGACCGGCATGTCCTACCACACCCAACTATGGGCTGGATCATCTCTGCAACTCCTCCCGTCTCTGTGATCTGATGGAGAAGCATGCCTGGTGTCAGGAGAATGACCTTGGTGACCTTTGGAGATCCTGCCTGGCCACTGAAGCCAGCACTCAATATTTATGTGGATGACTCCTCAGAGATGTGGGGAAGGGAGGGGGAATGGTGGGCGGGTGTGGGGGAGTAAAGAGAGCTGACACCCAGCAGCAGTGACTCAGGCCCTCAGCACCATGACAGTGCGTCTGCTTTTAGCTGGTGGCTCTTGTTTCCCTGTCGGGCTTCTCCAGGGGGCCCCCCATCTGACACCCCCCCCCCCGACCTCTTTCAGTCTCACTTCAGTACTGGTGAGTCTCTGAATCCTTGCCAGCCACACTTCAGCTGGGAAGGGCAACGCAGAGTGAAGGGCCAGCAGGAATCTGGGGGTGACAGGTCCCTCTATCTCCAGCCATTACTGTGGCCCCCAGCTGTGTCCTGCCTGCTCTGTTCTCACTTCACAAACCACCAGGAATGCAGCTGGAGCCAAAGATAAGCCGGTCCCCCACACCTTCAGGAACTCTGCAGGTGAATGGGGAGAGACAGGTGAAGCTCCTCAGGATTAGGGAAGAGGGGAAACCACAGAAAGGTCTCAGAACTCACAGAAACTGTCACTCTGCCCGGTGTCGGAGGACCCTGAACAGAAGGAGCCCTGTGTGGGCTGCAGGAAACAGCAGCTCCCGTGAGGGAGAGAGAGGAGGTGGCTACACAGGAAGGTGAAGATGTGGAATACCTATACTCCAAGGTTGCCTCATGGACTGAGATCCTGTTCCCCTCCTGAAAGCCCCTCCCCTGGCTTCTGCCTCCTGCCCAGCATCACGGAGTCTGGGCTTCTACCCATAATCAATAGGAAGGAAGGCGATTCTTGGACACAAGGGTCTGGCACATCTGGATGGAATCCCAGCCATTCCAATGTACTTAGGCTCAGCCTTTCTCTTCCTAGGAGGCTGTATTTCCTGGTCTGGAAACTGGCCTAAAAGCTCCTCGTTTTGAGCTGTGGAAGATCAAAGAGGGTTCTGCTGAGAAGGGACAGCAGTGGCCAGAGACACCCTGGAAGCCAGAGCTAGGGCACCTGTCAGCGGTCTCCTTTACCTGAATGTAAAATCATGTGACTAGGACCCTGGGCAGACATCAGCTCTGAGCCGGGGTAGAGTGGCCTGTTACCAGCGGCTTCGCCTCTTAGACCCTCGAAGGACAGTTACAGAGTTATCTACTCTTTCCCTGGAGCTGGGCCCAACCCCACCCCCAGCCCCAACTCCAGCTGCCACTTAGGGTCCTGAGATTGGGGATGAGGTAAAAAATCGCCAGTCCCTGTGGCAGTTGACAGGGGTCAGCCACACGTTCTCTCTCCCCTCCCTGGGCTTTCTCAGTCTTCCCTAAGAGATAGCTGGACCCGGAGCTCCACAGAGTCCCTCAGGGTGCCTGTGTGTATACACCCACTCTTCGGGAGTCCAATAAAGGAGGCACAGGACAAGAGGAGAGTACCATCCCAGGCTAGTGAGGGGACCATTAAACCACAAAGTCCTGGGGGCAGGCACAGGGCAGGATCCACCCCCTGCCCTGGCAGGTACAGAGGCGCTTGGGGCTGGCGCTCTGCGCTTGGAGTGCCAGGCGGTGAGCTCAGCCCTTCAACCCTTCCCTCCTGTGTTGGGCTGTCAGCAGAGCCGTTTCTCCCAAGAAGATTTCCAGGCCCCTCTGGGCCATGAAGAGGCCTAAATTTAGCCAGCAGACAAGGGGCTGGCCTCGAGCCCAGGGACAGTTGGGCCTTATAAAGCGCTGGCAGTCAGGGGCCCCCGGCACGCGTCCCTGAAGGCCTGCACCCACGCGTTTCTCCAGCCCAGCCCCTGCCCGTCAGGACAGGGCCCCCGCTGCCTGTGGATGAGCCATCGGACCTCCTCCGCCTTCAGAGCGGAGAGAAGCTTCCGTTCCTCCTCTTCATCCTCCTCCTCTTCTTCTTCGGCCTCCCGTGCCCTTCCAGCCCAGGACCCACCCATGGAGAAGGCCCTGAGCATGTTTTCGGACGATTTTGGCAGTTTCATGCTGCCCCACTCGGAGCCCCTGGCCTTCCCAGGCAAGTGCTGGGTTTTGAGGGGAGGGAAGGGGCACAGGTGGGGGACATCTGCTTCAGGCCGTTGTCGAGCATGCTGTGGCCACCCACCTGTCACATGTGGAGGCCAAGACAGACCTGGCCACCAAGACAGATGTGGCTACAATAAAAGTGGGCCACTGGGACCCTAGGGGTCTGATGTGAATCAAATAGTCTTGTATGGCCAGTGTCATAATGGGAGCCCTGGAGATTCTGATGCTGGGACCCAGGGGTGGCTGACCCCTCAGAGCTCCCAAGTCTAGGTCAAATTGCTAAAGGGGGGACTTGCATGCATAGACACACAGATTGAACTGAGTGAGGCTCACCTCACTCCCTCAGGGGTAAGGTAAGGCTCACAAGAGTGAGGAGAGAGGCTCTTGTCTGGGCGAGTCACTCATTCCCCAAGAGAAGAGCAGAGACCCTGGGGGTCTGAGGCTCAGGCTCGCTCGGTGCCCAGCTTATATAACAGCCTTGCCCACAGCCCGTCCTGGGGGACAAGGCAACATCAAGACCCTCGGGGATGCCTACGAGTTTACAGTGGACATGAGAGACTTCTCCCCTGAAGACATCATTGTTACCACCTTCAACAACCACATCGAGGTGCGGGCAGAGAAGGTGAGTCTGGCCCCTGACTTACCCCAGGGTCCCCACCTTTGCTCCTCCACTCTGCCTGGTCTAGCCTGTTCTGTGGGTCCTACTTCTCACCTATCTTTTTAGGCTTTGTACCCTGCCTCATGTCCCTTCCCTGTCTGTGCTCACCCAGGGCAAACTGGAGCCATTTCCTGGTGGGCTCACAGGCCAGGGATCTGTACAGATCCCTCTCCAACCTAAGGTTCACAGAACCTGTCTCTGGGGACCATGCCATGGCACCCGAAGACCCTCTAAGGATGGGTGAGGAATCCTGGGCAGAGAGGAACCTGAGTGATTGAGACGTAAGGGGGTGAGGAGACAAGGAGTGGCCACAGTGGAAAGTGACCATGGTGGAGTAAAGACGGCTTCCTGGCACAGGGTAGAGAAGGTGACAATGACACACCCAACCTGGGCAGCACGCTCCATTCCTACCTCGCCTTCATCCCAGAGCCAGAAGTGTGGGTCCTGTCTTGGTACCTCCATACTGGGACGGAGGCTGAGCAGAAAGGCCTGAAGCTGAGTCACATTCACCCTACACCTCATGTACCTTATCCAGAGTCTCAGGGTACCTGGATCACCAGAGAAGCATGGCCAGCACACGCAGCGGCTGCACCGGCTCTTAAGCCAGTGCTTAAGGATGATCTTAAATATTCTTAGAGGATATTTACCAATACCATCTTGCCACTCCCAGGCTTGGCTAACTCCCCTAACTCAGGCTGAACACTGGGAAACCCTGCCAGGGGTTCGAGGACTGAACCACTGGCTGCACGTGCCAGCCCCACGTCCCAAGAATGACTCAGCCAGCCTACTCCACTGGACGCTATGTGCTAGCTGGGCTGCTCATGGGGGAGGGCGGTGGCCCTGGTGGTGGACACTCAGGGTGCCTGGGGATCCAGAGGGCACAGCTGTGTCATCTCCCCACTATAGCTCAAGAGTCCCAGACCTCCAGTCGCTGCTGTGGAAGCTCAACCTTTATTGAGCCCCACCCAGCCCCATTCTATACCCAGATTCCCTCGGGACCCCTAGAATGCCTCTGAGCCCTTCTGCACAGCCCTTGGCTCCTGGCCACTCCAACACCCCTGGCCAGATCTTTCGAACCTGATAACTGAACCCTTCAGCACACAGTGGGGTAACTGAAGACAGAGAGCAAAGAAGAGACTCTGGTTTGATTTGGGCATCACCAGAAGCCAGGGTGGGGCTAAAGCTGGGGCAGCCATTCCTGACCTGTCATCTGTCCCCTAGCTGGCAGCTGATGGCACAGTCATGAACACCTTTGCTCACAAGTGCCAACTACCAGAAGATGTGGACCCTACGTCGGTGACCTCGGCCCTACGAGAGGACGGCAGCCTCACCATCCGTGCGCGGCGTCACCCACACACAGAACATGTCCAGCAGACCTTCCGGACGGAGATAAAAATCTGAGGGTCTCCCCACCCCTGGCCTCCCCCCATCTCCTCCCCCACTGGCCTGCTGGTGAGGTCATCATGACCCCTGACAATGGCTCCCCAGGGCATCTCGGCCCAGGCTCCAGTCACTTCACACACTCTTAGGCCCCAGGTGGGTCACCCCCACCCCAAACTAGGGCCCTCCTCTCCACCCAAGGCAGTCCAGGGACCCGCTTGCCTTCATCCAGATAGACCCTCCCTATCTTAGTTCACAATAGAGAACCTGGGGTACTGACCTGGGGGGAGGGGCGGCGCAAGATGAGGACAGAGCCTATAACACAGAGTGGTGGCATCAGTGGGATTTCTGCAGGGCAGGGGACCAGGAGCCCTCCTGGCAGATGAAAGGCTGGCCACAAACAGTGCTTCTGGCCTAGGTGGACTGCCTCAGGGAAGCCAGAAAGACACCCATGACGACTGTCACCTCCCTTGCAACTCTCAAAGCCTCGAACCCAGGGCTACCTGTCACCCCAGCCTCTAACCACTACGTGTACCAGGCAAGGACACCTGTGCTTAGATGGGGTTTATGCTCCTGTCTCCAGCTGCTGGTGCATGAGGCCACAGCCCCAGGCTCCTGGGTGGCTCCCTCTACAGAGAGGGTCCTCTGTGGAAGTGAGAGGAAGAGCCAAGACTTGTGTACACACACACACACCACACACACACACACACACACACACCATTGTCCTATGCCTTAAACACCCATTCCCATTAGTTGGAGCCCAATTCAAAGCATTCTAGAATCATACTTAGCATCTCTGTTTTCATCAATGGAGACGTGGCGTCTCTGAGCCTGGGCAGGTTTGTCTCTGAAGCCAGCGCTGCCTCAGCCACTCTCAGCCCCTCACGTCTGTGTACTGGGGACACTTCCCCCCATTCCACCTCTCCTGAGCCACATGCCCTGCTTCACCCTGACTGCAGACCGTGGCCAGGGGAAGAGCCCCAACCCAGATCCCTTCTGGCTCCCAAATCCAGGACAAAACCCTTGTCAGCCTTCACCCTGGGGGACCCGGGCTCTGCCTCAGTCTCCAAGTTTAAAATCGGGTGTAAAAGGGGGAAGCTCACTGTCAGTTGGGGTCCCTGGGGCCTCTGAAGTCTTGGGACCCTGTGGTTAGGGAGGGTGGGGGAGAGGGTCGTGTGAGTCTATAGTCTCTATAACATGTACACAATAAAAGGACAGACTTGTGAAGACCCTACCTGAAGTTCTACCTGGGAGGAGGGCGGAGTGGGTGGGGAGGACTTCTGGGCTGGGGAGGAAAGCTTAAAGGGCTTCCATGTCTTGGGGAGAGGCAGCCTGTTCTCCTCAAACCCGCTTGCAGAAATCCCGGCGTTATTCTTCAGAAACCCTTACACAACCTGTCTCCAGGCTGCTTGCCCTTCGCTTTGGATTCACTCTTTATTTTCAAGAGGAATGTCTGAGCTGGACTCACCCAACACTACGTTCTGCACTGTCACAAGCCAGGGCTACAACGTTGCCTCTTGCAGGAGGCCTCTGAGGCCCAGAGAAGCTAAGTGATTGGCCCAAGCTCACACAGCTCCGAAGATACAGCCAATTGGAATCGGGGGGTAGGGCCGCCGCAGGGTAGGGTGCTGGATGGCTGTAAGCCTGGCAAGTTCTGGGCGGAAGGGGTCCCCCTCGCTCCTCACATCCCCCACCCCACCCCACCCACAGGAGCTACTGAAATCAGAGTGTCAGGCTGCTCCCCAGAGCAGCTCCGTTGGCGGCCGCGGTCGGAACAGGGAGGGAAGGTGGGGGCGCAGTATTTCCAGCCTCGTGAGTCACGGATTCCGCTGGGCTATTTGCAGCCCCGACACTCATCAGCGCGGGGCTGGGGCGGGGGGGGCGGGGCTGACAACCTTCCCCACTCGACCCCCACCCGAGGTCAACTTCACCTTGCCTAGAAGACCACGTCAGCCTGAGAACCAGCGCTGGAAGGGTTACTGTCCCAGAGGTGGGTGGGGTGGGGTGGGGTTGTGTCACCCATTCCCAGGTCCTTGTAGGCTGTTCCACAGGTCGCAGCCACTGCACAGGTTCCCGCCACTGGAAACCAGGTTCTTCTGGTCTAAGGGAGCCCTGGGCTGTCACTCCAGCCAAGGTGACCCTGCTGACCGGGAGGGAGGGGGATACGGGGGCGGCCATCCACAAGTCTCTCCTCAGCTCCGCCTGCTGGGGCACCGGGGTTGGCCCACCCTTTGTAGACTAAATATAGACCTGGTCCTGCACCCTGCCCCCACTGCTGAAGCTTAATTCTGAGATCCCGATTCCTTGAGTGCCCAGTATGAGCCAGGCACCCCAGCAATCCTGAGAGAAAGATTGTATTGTATTATCAATACACGAGGTTAGTTAGACGTGCAGGTTCAGAGGGGTCAAGGAAATGATCTAAAGTCGTCCAGCTTGGAAGTGCCATCGCTGCGACTTGAATTCTTGCCTGTGGCTCAGGAAAACTCTCTGTTGATCTGGGCTGATATGCTCCCCTCTCCCCAGACATGGAAGCCCTTACTGCTTCAGACTACAGAGGGAAGGGGGACTCCTATGTCTTGTAACTTTTGGGAAAGACCTGTATATCAGCCAGGGGAAGTTGAAAAGACGGAGCCCACCGAGGCCTAGGGAGATACCCTGCTGCTCCAGGCTCCAGGGGATAAGAGGACCACATGGCTTTGGGCTTCCTCCTACAAGCCATACAGATCCAAGAGTTTAGTCTCAAAGGCAGAGTCCTGGCTGGGTGTAGTTTGCCAGTCTTGCAAGCTCTGAGTGTGGGGACCCACTACAGGAGGATCAGAAGTCCAAAGTTATCCTTGGCTGCACAATTTGAGGCTCGGGCCTCTCCAAAACAAACAAACAAAAACCAGACAGACAGACAGACAGAGTCCCAGGCCTGATGCTTGTACTCCTTCCAGATTGTCTCCAATAGAATTTCAACCGTGCAAATAGCACATGCCTGGTGCCGAGAAGTTGACCCGTCCATTCGCTTGGCCAGCCAATTTCGCTTGGCCAGCCAATGTCTCGGGGATCCAGTCCAAACTCTATATGATAATAAGGCCCAGGCTCAGAGAGGGATGGGGCCCCACCCAGAGTCACACAGTAACAGTGGTCCCATAGTTCAGTCATAAGTGTGGACTAAAGATCCCGGAACTCCAACCCCTAGTCCAGTTCTCTCCCAGACCAGCATCCCTTCCTGTGTGTTCTGCTTCCCAGTCTATCGCTCTTGCTCCTAAATCTGGCACAGAAAAGATCAAAGGAGCCACAGTAAAGAGGGGAGGGAGGGACTCCTAGTCCTGGAGGCTGGCCACCTAGGGTCAAAATCTTGGCTCTCTGCCTCTAAGCAATGTGTCATTGAGCAAGTAGCTTACGCTCTTTGTACTTTGTAATGGCTGGAGCCACAGGTGACCACACTGTCCCTCGCCCATCAGGATGTGTACTTGGGCTGATCTTTCCTTTCAGGGAAAAGCAATGGAGGGTGGAGCTTAACCCTTGTGTTATACCTCCTGGATCCCCTCTGAGAAGATGCACTCTGAGCCCTAGAGTGGAGGTAGGAAGCCCCTAGAAATCTTAGACACCCCCCCTCAGTCTTGAACTGACAGCTGGCCCTTATCTGGAGCTGTCTGTGAGCTTGAAACTATCTAGAATGTACAGGAGTGGGTCTGTTTCCCAAAAGTTTGCAAGTCAAGCAAAGACAGAGTTTATGCACAGAGGACTCTTGGTTTTCTTTGTTTTGGTTTGTTTTTTGATTTTTTGTTTTATTTTTTTCAAGACAGGGTTTCTCTGGATAGCCCTGGTTGTCCTGGAACTCACTCTGTAGATCAGGCTGGCCTAGAACTTAGAAATCTGCCTACCTCTGCCAAGTGCTAGGATTAAAGGCATGCACCACCACTGCCCTGCTTGTTTTTTTTTTGTTGTTTGTTTGTTTGTTTTTTTAAAGATTTATTTATTTATTTATTATAAGTACACTGCAGCTGTGTTCGGACACACCAGAAGAGGGCGACAGATCCCATTACCGATGGTTGAAAGCCACCATGTGGTTGCTGGGATTTGAACTCAAGACCTTCAGAAAAACAGTCAGTGCTCTTAACCGCTGAGCCATCTCTCTAGCCTGAGGTTCCAACAAACAAACAAACAAAAAAAAATCCAGGCTGGGCAGTGGTGGCACATGCCTTTAATCCCAGCACTTGGGAGGTAGAGGCAGGCAGATTTCTGAGTTCAAGGCCAGCCTGGTCTACCGAGTGAGTTCCAGGATAGCCAGGACGTACCGGGAGATGGTGTGCATAAGCTCTGGGCAGCATCTGATCCTGAAGGACAGAAAACACAGGAAAAGCTGGGCCTTTCTGAGTCAGAACTTAGCCAAACCTCATGGTGGATCACATCACCGGTGCTGCACTGGAATCAGGGATACCATGGGCATCTCACTGAAGGGGTAATTATCCCGCCTTTCTCTTTAGTGTGGCTTAACGTGAGACCAACTTCCTAAGTGTGCTGGCTAGGGGTATGCAGTGTGACATGAGCTACTAGCCTCATTTTGGGACGAGAATGTCAGTGGAGAAAATGCCCCATCATATTGGTCTGTGGTGCCTTTACTCAATTGATTAATCATATGGGAGGGCCCAGCCAACTGGGCAGGGGCATCCTTGGGCAGGTGGTCCTGGGTGCTATGAGAAATCAGGCTGAGCAAGCCATGGGGAGCAAGCCAGAAGCAGCGCCCCTCCGAGGCCTCCTGCCCTGACTTCCCCGGATGATGGACTATAAAGCTGTAAGATGAAATAAAAGGTTTCCTCTTCAAGATACTTTGGGTTTGGGTTATGGTGTTTGTTTTTTGTTTGTTTGTTTAACCAGACAGGGTTTCTCTGTCTAGCCCTGGCTATCCTGGAACCAGCTTTGTAGAGGCTGGCCCCAAACTCACAGAGATCCTCCTGCCGGTGCCTCCCAAGTGTTGGGAATAAAGGTGTGTGCCACACCGCCCAGCAGTTAGGGTGTTTTATAACAATCTAAACCCCAACTAAGGCAAAACTTGGTACTGTGTCTGCTGTGGTGAATCTGATTCGGTGTTTTGGGGAGGATTGTGGTGACAATCTGAAGTTTGGACCGGAAGAGCAGTGGAAAGCTCCGCCCTCAGAGGGCTGTTCTGTGGGAAGAGCCGTGGAAAGCTCCGCCCTCAGAGGGCTGTTCTGTGGGAAGAGCGGTGGAAAGCTCTGCCCTCAGAGGGCTGTTCTGTGGGAGCCTTGAAGATGCTGAGAGTGATGTAGAGGTAGACTACAAATGACAGACACCTGGCTTGTGGAGTTTCGGAGGAAAGTTTTGTGAGTCCCTTAAAGACCCTATCAGGGCCATTCGACATCTTGAATTAAGAACCATTAAAATACTGGGTGTGTTGATGCTCACCTTAAACCCAGCACTTGGGAGGCAGAAACAGGTGGATCTCTGTGAGTTCCAAGACAGCCAGGGCTACATAGTAAGACTGTCTCAAAAGAAAACAAATGACTACTTGAAACCTTTGCTTTGCTGGCACAATTAACGCTGGTCAGCTGGGGCTGAAGAAATCAGCTGTAATTTAGGAGAGGCAGCATCACTGAGATGAAGCTATTTTTGGGGTCAGCATCCAGAACCTGTAGTCCAGAAGGGACCAAAGCTCTCCCTTGCTCTGGCAGCCAGACTTTGTAATGTGAAAGCATATCCCGCGTGTCACTGGTTTTTGAAGGCACAGAGGGGTCCTGGAGAGCAGCTAGGCTTGGAACTGTGTAACTGGGGTTCCTGAAAAGAGGTCCAGAAAAGCCACTGATGAAGGTGCATCCTATTGCAGGAGAAGGCCCAGGGTTGAAGGGATCCCTAGGAGAGGTTGAAGCTTGGCACCATATTGGCAGAATTGGAATTCCTGAAGAGATCCCAGGAGAGGCTCTTGGTGAAGTTACTGTCAAGCTCTGGCAGTGACACCGTGTGCGCGCGCACGTGTGTGTGTGTGTGTGTGTGTGTGTGTGTGTGTGTGTGGTGGGGGGGAGTGTTCTGAGTGCCTTGCCACCCACACAGCCTCTAGCCTGTACCTACAGCGACAGCTGTAGAACAAGAACAGTGTCTGGGCCCCGAACCTTTACCAAGTGGCTAGATTCAGAAAAGTCACCATACGCGGCATCCACACTCAGTATTCCGAGTCTGAGAGACCAGAACAAAGGCTTTGCTTTTGGAAAACACAACTCAGCTGGTGATAGGGCGACACCTGCTGGTCGGAGGGAGATGTGCAGCCCCAGGCTTCTCCCCAAGAATCCCTCTCAGGTCTTACTAGCTTCTTTAACTCGTGGATGCCCAAAAGGAGAGGGCAAAGTGTACCCCGCTTTCGCAGTGGACATGAGTCTTTTATATTACACACTCTCTCTCCTTGGCCTGAGGTAACGGCTAGCCCCCCCAACGGCTTCCTCCCTGCCTGTCTGTGCATGTTCTGTAGTCAAGAGGGCCACGATTCTATAGTCCTTCAATTTTTTTTCCCCCCCGAGACAGGGTTTCTCTGTGTAGCCCTGGCTGTTCTGGAACTCAGGCTGTAGACCAGGCTTGCCTCAAACTCAGAGCTTTGCCTGCTTCTGCCTTCCAAGTGCTAGGGTTAAAATAAAGGCGTACACCAATAAGAAATATTCTTTAAATGATTTTTATTAGTATACTAGGTAAGTACTCTATCGCTGGGCTGTATCCAGCCCCCAGTGGAAGCACTATCTTGTACCCATTTCACAGAATAGAGAATGAAAGCCCAAGGAGGCTAAGGAAGGCCCTTGTGGTCTCACACAGTCTGATGTGAGATTACCTTCTAGTTGGGGAAACAGGCAGTAAGTGTACAGATAACAAAATGGAGAGAGCAGAGAGGTGGAGGAGCCTCATCACACCAGGCCTGGTAGGTCACAGTTGGCAGCTGGGTTCTGTCGATAGAACTTCCCAGCACTTGGGAGGCAGAGGCAGGGAGATCTCTGAGTTTGAAACCAGCTTGGTCTACAGATCAAGTTCCAGGACTGCCAGGGCTACAGAGAAACCCTGTCTTGAAAAACTTAAAAAAAAGTTTCCTCATCCTGGTGATTAAATACCGTTGTTTCCCTTAAGTACAGCAAACACTCAATATATATAATTCTCTGCTGTATGCACTCTAAGTCCAGGACTTGAGAAGCAGAGGCAGGAGGATCTCTGTGATTTGGGGGCCAGCCTGGTCTATAGAGTGAGTTCTAGGACAGCCAGAGCTGCACAGAGAAACCCTGTCTCAAAAACAACAAATAAAGCCATAGCCAAGCGTGCCAACACTTGAGTAGTCCCAGCACTCAGGAGGTGGCGGCAGAATTTTCCAAGAATGAGACCAGTCTGGTTTAGGCCATGAATTTTGGCCAGCCAGGGATAAGTAGAGTCCCCCCACAAACACCCTAAATAAGTAAATAGCATGGTCATTAAACAAACTAGTGAACATCATAGTAGTTTTTGCCCAGAGTTTTGATACCTTCATATTCTGCCCAGCTCTAGGTCGCGGGACAAGAACAAGCTCATTTTGTCCAGTGTCCCTAAGGGACAGTATTAGCATATTAGCCTGCTGTCCTCATCACCTCCCCTGTGCCTCCTCCTTTATCTCCCTCCACTTTTTTCCCCTCTGAGACAGGGTTTCTCTGTGTAGCCCTGGCTGTCCTGGAACTCACTCTATAGACCAGGCTGGCCCTCGAACTCAGAAATTTGCCTGCCTTTGCCTCCCAAGTGCTGGGACTAAAGGCGTGCGCCACCACAGCCTGGCACTGCTTCACTTTTTAAAAAACAGATTCTCATGTTAGCCCAGGTTGGCCTTGGGTTCACTATGTACTGACTATGATCTTGCCCCATCCTCCAAGTGCTGAGAGTATAGGTGTATGCTGCCATGCCTGGCTTCTTTGGCACCGGGGACTAAACTGAGTGCTTCTCTATGTAGCAGGCAGTCTATCGACTGAGCTATACTCCAGCTCAGTCTTCCTCCTTTGAGGATGGAGTCTCACTGAGCCCAGGACGACTCCTCTCTGCTTTCCTATATCCTTCCATTCACCTCTAGGACCAGGACCCCACCTGAGTCACGGTGACAGCAACTTAAACACTGGCCCTAGCCATCAAACTAGGGACACCCCCAAGCCCTCCCTGGCTTGCTCTGGAATGAGCTGCCTGTGTTGGGGTAGAGAAGGTTCCATCAGAAGGGAAAGAGCCCCAGAACTGGCTCTTTCTGGTTTTCAGATCAGATGGTGTTACCCCAGGACCTGAAAGACCAAGTCCTCAGCACAAGGGAGACTTATCTGCCCCAAAGGGACAGAGGTCAGGGAATAAGAGGCAAAGACAGGTGATAGGCTGGGCAGTGGTGGCGCACGCCTTTAGTCCCAGCACTTGGGAGGTAGAGGCAAGCGGATTTCTGAGTTTGAAGCCAGCCTGGTCTACAGAGTGAGTTCCAGGACAGCCAGGGATACACAGAGAAACCCTGTCTCGAAAATACAAAAACAAAAAACAAAAACAAAAACAAAACAAACAAACAAACAAACAAACAAAAAAGACAGGAGATAGAAGGTGAGGGAGAGAAGGGGAAGGGGAAGAAGAGAGAAAAAGAGAGAAGAGGGGTATTTGTCTTTGTCTCCCATTTCCACCAACTGAGGACAAAGGTCAGCCTTTGGATGGAGAGGTAGGCAAATGGCGGTTTATAAGGGTGCAAGGGGAAACCCCGTGTTAGGATGAGGGTGTTAATTAGGTGAGCCAAAGGGGGCTTTTGATTGCTGGACTTCAATGCTTTGACAGCTGGACCTTGGTAGTCAGTCTCAGGAGGAGGAAGTGCCTAAATAAGGGGAAGAGACCTTGGTGGCCAGCTTTAGGAATGGAGTCTAGGTTTTTAGCAAGGCAGAAGTAATGGGAGAGAAAGTCAAGGCCTGCCAGAGCCAGACTTGACATGCTCAAGTTCAGACTCCTTCACTCAGCTTGCTCAAAACCATCGCTTTTATTTATTTGGTCACTTGTTCAACCCATCTTCCCTTCCAAGCTTCAAGAAAACCACGGCGGCGGAAGCAGCAGCACCGCCCAGGACACGTACAAGGTGCTTGGTTGGCATCATGCCTGACCCCAGCTGAGAACTTGACGGAGGAGGAGGAAGAGGGCAGAGGCATAACTGGCTTTTATGTCCTTCGGTGCATCTAGTGTGTCTTCTTGATTTCAGGCTCCAAAGACTCCCGCATTCCCAGCCCCGCCCCCACCTCGGACAGATCGAACTACTCCATCTTCCCGCAGAGACAGGACAGGGTCTTCAGCGAGTGCTTGACCTTCTCCCGCGTTGACTGCTTTTTGGTAGCTCCAGCCTTCAAGGAGCTACCCTTGGCTTTAGGATCATTCTGGGGACCGGATAGGCTGGCAGGGAGGGAATCTGGAGCCCCGAGTCCTCTGTAGGGTGGCAAGTTATCCTTGGCTCCATCAAGGGGTCTACGACTGAGAGAAATGTCCGGAGTCCCAGGCAGTGTGTTTTTTCCACAGAACATAACAAACGTCTTCATGGGCGGGGTGACACATCCCTGGTTGGCTCTTGATGCTTGGGGTGGCCCTGTGGACGCGGCTAGGGAGACTTGTTTCCCAGTTGCACAGTCAATAACGAAAGTGACGTGAGCTGTGGGGATGGCCTTGTGTGCACAGGCCAGCTGCATACCTGAAAGGAAAGGGCCCGAGGTTTGGGTTAGCACAGCCAACTAAGTGTGCGTGCGTGCCTGTGTGTGTGTGGGGGGGCACACATGTGCCGTGGCCAGCATGTGGAGGTCAGAGGACAACTCCAGGAGTCTGTTCTCTCCTTCCTCCCGTGGGTCTAGGGGATTGAACTCAGATCCTTAGACTTTGTAGCAAGTGCCTTTACCCACTGGTTAGCTCCAAGTTTAAACCTTGTGTTCTCTCTCTCACTCCCAGGGACCTCAGGCCTAGCCCATGGGTATGTCTCAACTTTATCTAGTGAACTGCCCAGGGAGTTACATTATAGTGCAGGGCTGGGGCCTAGGGAGGTGACTCAGTTGGTCCTTTCAATGCAAGAGTCTAGATCCACAGAACCACCAGGCACGGTGTTTCGGTGTTGACACAAATAGTTCTACAGTCCCACTGCTGGGGGTCAGTGTGGAGACAGACAGACTCCTGGAGCCTGAGTAACTGACGGTTGCCCTAGTCAAATCAGTCAGCTCCAGGTTCAGTGGGAGATCTGTCTCAAAATGTATTGTGGAGCCTGGTGGTGGTGGTGCACGCCTTTGCCTGTGAAGCTCTGTGAGTTCAAAGCCAGCCTCTCCCTCTCCCTCTCCCTGGAATCTATGAGTTCCAGGACAGCCAGGGCTACACAGAGAAACCCTGTCTTGGAGAGGAAAAGAAAAGGTATGATGGAAAAGGGGTAGAGAGATGGAGGACCAGGTTCAGCTTCTAGCACCCACATGTGGCTTATAACTATAACATCGGTTCCAGGGACTACACAGACACCAGGCAAGTACATGGTGCACATACATAGATGTAGGTAAAATAGTTCTATATGAAGTAAAATGAATAAAGCTATTTTTTTTAATTAAAAAAAGTAAAGTAGTGCCAGGCAGTGCTGACACATAGTATTCAGGAGACAGAGGCAGGTGGATCTCTGAGTTCGAGGTCAGCCTGGTCTACAGAGCAAGTTCCTGGACAGCCAGGGCTACACAGAGAAACCCTGTCTCAAAGAAGAAAAAGTTAAATAGAAATGATTAAGCTAGATGCTGTGTTAACCCATATATCTTCCACCAGCATAGAGTCCCCTGAAGTTCTTCTCTGATGCCATGCATGAGTGTGTGCCATGCACACTTTGCATGACAGCGGTATTTGAGGCATAAACTTCAAGGAAAGTCAGTCTCCTGCCTCCGCATTGTCGCCTGGCACCCCAAACTCAGAGGTAGCCCAGATATGTCTTCATATTTGTGTGCTAGGGGCCCACAAAGATATCATTTCTTTACAACTAGTAAGAGAAAATTCGGACATTACTCTCTGACCTTCACCAATGTTCCAAAGTCCTAGTCAAACCCTGGCTTGGAATGTTAAGCCATCCAAATTAATTGCCTCCAGCATTGTGGGTAGGGCACTGAAGCTTGCAGAATGAGAGACTTATCCCAGGACAAGGTCAAGTAAAATCCTCATTCTTGGCCATGTACTACAGCTGAACCACTCCTAAGAATTAGCAAGAGACTGCCTCTACTTCCCCAAAAGATTAGCATAGTGAGTGTTTTACCTAGGATGGGCAAGACCTTAATCTGAGAGTGTTTGTGAGAGACTGTCTGCAGCATTGAGCATTCTAGATTAAGGAGTTGTCAATTCAGCATTTCAGACTCGCTCGCACTCAGACTAGAACCAGAACTTAGGTGGGCTAGGGCTTAGATTTATGTAGTCCGTAGCCCCCCAGGCCCGGAGCGCTTGGGCCTGGGGGTTGCAGCACCAGTTGAGATTCAAGAGAGTGAACATTCAAGATTCGAGCATTCAGCATTGAAGATTCGAGATTCGAGCCTCTACCTTCTTGGCTGGCGCACCCACAACCCCCCGGGACTCTGGCCAGGACCATGCAGCCCAAACATACTTGGAGCCCAGGGGTGCTACACCAGTCCAGAGGAGATGGCTGCTGTTTTAGACCTAGTGTGTTTTAGGTGGCCTCAGATGTACCTCGACTACTGAGCTGCCAGATTTTTCATTTCTCTCTTTTACAATGATTGTAAAAGCCTCATGTCATTTTTGAAAAATACACTCAGACCTTACACCACTCGTGTCTAGTCTGTTTGTCAAAGCCGAATCCCGTGCACACCTGGCCAGAACCCATCGTCCCTCGGAACAAGGGACCCCGTAAGAAACCCCCGGTCCGTGGCAAGTGTGCATATGCACACACACTAAAAAGTAACACACGACAGCAACAAAAAGTAACTTCTCTAGACCCAAATGATATCCCAGATCTCTTCCCTACCTGGTCTTAGTTTTTCCCCAGCTCAGAGGACTTTATGCTCTGCCTTGCTGGTCAATACACCGACTATATGAAGCCCACTGGCGGTCAATACACCAACTATATGAAGCCCACTCACTGGCTGCGGCCATGACCCCAGCCATCAGCACCCTGCCTGCCCACTGCCCCTTAGCTGGTCTTTTCCTTAGCGTACAGATGCAGATGCTCAGCGCGGAGATGCCACGGCCCCCATCTTACCTGAGCTCATCTCCCCACTCGAATCCTTAAGGCTGTCTCTCCAGTTCCTGGAGGGCTTTGGGGAAGCCATGCGCTCCGGTGCCTGTCTGAAAATGTCTATGGACACAGCTTCCCGAATGTGTACGAGCTGTCCCACCCTGGAGCCAAACCCTTCCTAGTCATCAGGACCCTGGGGGACTTCTGGCCCTCGGGGAGTCTTTGATCCGAAAGGTTGTTATGACAACAGGAGGCTGCTGGTGGAGGGCGAGGCTTCCTGTCAGGCTCCTGCTATCTTTTCAGGTGCTGCGCCTTCCTGACTCTTTGGAAGCCTCTCCGCCAGGCCTCAATCTCCCCCAGTTCCGGTCATTACTTGGCTGCTTTGGTTTTTATTTATTCACTTTTTATTTTATTTTTTAATTTTATGGAGGGGAAAGGATCTTGATAAGCATAGCTAGCTGATTTTTTTGTTTGTTTGTTTTGTTTTTTTGTTTTGTCCTGGAGCTCACTCTGTAGACCAGGCTGGCCTCCAACTCAGAAATCTGCCTGCCTCTGCCTCCCAAGTGCTGGGATTAAAGGTGTGTGCCACCACACACCTTTAATCCCAGCTGTCTGAAGACAGCTGTAATTGTACTCATACATAAAATAAATAAATCTTTATTATTTTATCTATATGAGTACACTGTCATTGTCTTCAGACACACCAGAAGAGGGCATCGGATCCCATTATAGATGGTTGTGAGCCACCATGTGGTTGCTGGGATTTGAACTCAGGCCCTCTGGAAGAGCAGTCAGTGCTCTTAGCTACTGAGCCCTATATAAAATAATAAATAAATAAATAAATCTAAAAAATAAATTAAAATACATTGGTGGGTACTTTACCAGAGAGATGAGGAAACTTATCTATAGGCTCAATATGCTATCTGTCATCTTAGCTTTTGGATTGGCGGACAATTAGCCAGTTGTCTGCTAAATCTAGATTATTCTGTCATCATAATCTGCTAGTTCTAACACAGGTTGAAGGCTGTTCCAGAGGGCTGGAATTTAGCCCAATGATAGGGTAATTAACCTCTGGATGCGCAACATTCCACCTCTCCTTTGTGTTGAGATTCCTTTTTTTTTTTTTTTTAAATGGTTGTAATCCTCATGTGGTTGCTGGGAATTTGAATTCAGGACCTCTGCTCTCCTTCACTCTGGCTCTGGGTTGAGATTCTAATCCACTGGTTTCTGTATACAGATTGCTTTCAGGACTTTCCATTCACTGTTTCCATTACAGATGGTTGTGAGCCTCCAGGTGGTTGCTGGGAATTGAACTCCGGACCTCTGGAAGGGCAGCAAGCGCTCTTAACCGCTGAGCCATCTCTCCATCCCTGTTGTTACAAAATGTAGCAGTCAGTTTCAATGAGGTGATTTTAAATGAAAGTTCAAAAGGTTGTGAAATGGCCTATATGAGATAGCTACTGACAACCACGCTGATTATGCCTAGTAAGATTTGAGTCCCTTTTACTGATAGCCACACTAAGAGTGGGCTCCGGCCTCTGAGTAGTCTCTTGGTGCCCAAGTTCAGAGCTCCAGTACAGTAACTGCCTCACACATAAGATGACAGTTACTTTTGAATGATATACTTTTAGATATTTTCCCTTACTCTAATTCTACCGTGGTTAATACATCGGCACCGTGGTCAAGGCCGTGAAAATCTCAAATGTGTTATCAAGGCAGGCCTGACCATTGGGAGGATGGAGCAGAAGGCTGAGAACTGTCTAGACAAACACAAAATTGGATTCAGAACAAGATGGCGTTACCTTAGTCATTTAAGATACACGGAAAACGTACGGTACCGTAGGCACCTGACTGCTGTGAACTTGGGTAAATTACATTATAGTTCTTGCCTTTTAAACCACCTTTAAATCACTTACTCAAGATTTAAGTTATTCTAACAGAAACCTTGAACTGGTTTGTTAGAATAAGTACTCATGTTTTGCCAGTGTGAGGTATTAAAAGCAGGACACCCATGACTAAGGAAAAGACACCAGCCAGGGAATGAACTTGCTTCCCTGAGAGAGCTTCCAACCGGCAAGATCTCAACTGATGAATTAATGGAACATGTAACCATCTTGACCCAGACTATTCATGTGTATGTTCTTGGCCTTCTGTTCAAACTCTGATCTTACTTCAGGTCCCTAAAGGTGAACTCCAGGGGCTTGCTGGACCTCTGTCCCACTTCCCAGTGTGACCCTACTGAATAAATCTTTCTTCGCTACCCTCTTTTAATTTAGTTCGTTTTTTGTTTGTTTGGTTTTTTTGGTTTTGTTTTTTGAAACAGGGTTTCTCTGTGTAGCCCTGGCTGTGCTGGAACTCACTCTGTAGACCAGGCTGGCCTCACACACAGAATCAGCCTGCACCAGGCAGTGGTGGCACACGCCTTTAATTCCAGCACCTGGGAGGCAGAGGCAGGCAGATTTCTGAGTTCGAGGCTGAGAAAATTGCAGGTTTAAGGAAAACACAGTGGACCAAGGTCGATGTCCAAATAAGCCTGGGCAAAAATAAGCAAGCTGTTAAGACATTCTGGGAACTAGCAGGCTGGGAAGATGTAGAGGAGAAAGCATGCAAGGACATGTCTGGGCAAACGACCCAACTGAGTAGTGGGCCATCTGGTCCTCTTTGATATGGTTTGAGGTCAGCTAGATACTCTGTTGACTCAGATTAACACGAACCTTAAAAATTTTCCACGCTGTTCTGCACGTAATATAGTTGATATTTGAACTAGTCAATCATATATA
>NW_022196900.1:98018122-98025993 GCF_008632895.1 Mastomys coucha
AATTCCTACACTCCCGTGAGGCTAATTTCCGAGCGGAAGCTCAGGGAGACTTTGTACTGATTTAGCAAGGTGTATCCAGCCTGTTGCCTGAAGGCTGCCCTCACAATTCTTCCTGAGACAATAGATATAAATGGCCCAAATCCAACAGTACTTACTTCAAAAGTTAAGGTTCTCCCCCACCCAATTCTTTATTTATTTACTTATTTTGTGGTTACTTGATCACGTAGTTCTCTACCGTGAGCTCTGTAGAGGATGACGAATAATGTCATTTTAAATGTCAGAGGTCAGACATTTGTTTTGCAACATTCTGCCTAGTCTAAATAACTCTTAAGCCTACACCTTAAAAGTTTATGTGCGTGCACACAACGTGCATGAGTTTATGGGCACTGATTGTGTACAGTTGCCCATAATAAACTCTTGCAGGCATGCAGATCAGACCATTGTGAGCTGCCAAGTGGGCACAGGGAACTGTTAAATTTCAAACCCAGAGGTGGCTGAGGTGCCTATTTAACATATCAAAGCAGACCTGGATGCCAGATTCTCCCAGCATCCCTTAGTCCCTGTTACAAGATATGGCTTGCTTGCCTCACCCTCTGCTTTCTGAACTCTCTAGCCCACGGTTGGGCAGCCCTTCCCCAGACGCTTTTCGATTTATAATCCAGACGTTTTGGTTGCTTACTTTCTCTTGCTCCATTTGTACCCTTAGCCCCCTGACTGCTGTACTTGGTTCCTCCCTCTTTCTTCCCCTCCCCCTCTCCCCACATGGCTCAAGATCAAGACCACTCTGGATTCTCCCAGGTGTATCTGCCTCTGGCTATGCCCTCCCTTTAATCTACCATACCTAGGAGCAGTCATGAACTTTCCTTCTTGATTTCTTTTCTTGTCTTTTTTATTTTCAGAAACCAAACTGAAGTCCTTTGCAAGAGCAGTAAGTGCTCTTAAACTGCTTAGCTCTCCAGCTTTTTTTTTTTTATTAAAAGTTAAATATATGTAGCTAAAATGGCCTTGAGCTATACCTTGCTGGGTGTGGTGGTGCTCGAATTTAATCCTAGCACTCAGAGGCAGATGCAGGTGGATCTCTGTGAGTTCCGGGACAGCCTAGGCTATGTAGGGAGACCTTGTCTATAAACCCTCCAGGCTCTCTCCCACTGCCTCAACCTCCCGATAGTTGAGACTGCAGGTGTATGCCACCACACCTGGCTCAAGAATCTTGTTTATTGCTGGGTAGGGTGCATGCCTTTAATTCCAGTACAGGGGAGGCAGATCTCTTGAGTTTGAGGCTGGCCTGGTCTACAGTTCTAGGATAGCCAGGACTACACAGAGAAACCCTGTCTTTGTTATGGGGACTGCTTAGATCCAACACAACTCAAACAGCTCAATAGAGATAACAAAAATGTAATCAAGCCATTATGTATCTGTCAGATCATAGAGCAGACCAGGGAGAGGAACTGTGACCTCCCACCACTCCGCCCCAAGCCAGAATGTTACAGAGTTTTTAAGCTTGAAAAACCAGAAACACAGGCTGGCAAGATGGCTCAGCGGGTAAGAGCACCGACTGCTCTTCTGAAGGTCCTGAGTTCAATTCCCAGCAACCACATGGTGGCTCACAACCACCCATAACGCCCTCTTCTGGTGTGTCTGAAGACAGCTGCAGTCAATTACGCTGGAGGGAGGGGGCCAGAAGAGAGCAGGGCAGATCGAGCAGTCCAGCAGAGGTCCTGAGTTCAATTCCCAACAGCCACACATGGCCATTGTATTCATACACATAAAATAAATAAATAAATCTTTTTTTAAAAAAAAGAAAAGAAAAACCAGGAACCTCTGTGGCAAGTCATCCTTACATTTTTCCACCAATCAGGAATTAGGACAGGGCTTTCCTTACGTGTTTCATCTCTGTCAACTGATACAGAATGTAGGTTTTACAATCCAATCAATCAAATCCATTTGTTCTTTTTGGGGTTAGGAACAGTCATTATGTTCTGGAACAGGCATGTCATTATGTTTGGGGGAACATAACATAACAAATAATGGAAGCTGGTCAGCTATTGGGTAGTCCTCATCTCCCCTAGGGCCTGGGAACTAGAACTTAATTTCACCCTATCATTAAATGGAGTCTGAAAACAAAATGGCAGTACTTTTTTTTTTTTTTTTTTTTGGTTTTTCGAGACAGGGTTTCTCTGTGTAGCCCTGGCTGTCCTGGAACTCACTCTGCAGACCAGGCTGGCCTCAGAGTTAGAAATCCGCCTGCCTCTGCCTCCCAAGTGCTGGGACTAAAGGCGTGCGCCACCACCACCCGGCAAAATGGCGGTACTTAGGACAAGTTTCCTTTGCTTGTTCCCAATATCTTTTTTTTAATTAAAAATTTTAATTATTGCCAGTTAGTGGTGGCACATGCCTTTAATCCCAGCACTTGGGAGGCAGAGGCAGGCAGGCAGATTTCTGAATTCGAGGCCAGCTTGGTCTACAGAGTGAGTTCCAGGTCAGCCAGGGCTATACAGCGAAACCCTGTCTCAAAAAAACCAAACCAAAACAAACCAAAACAAACAAACAAAAAATATTTTTATTATTTTATGTATATAACTACACTGTAGCTGTCTTCAGACACACAGAAAAAGGCATCAGATCTCATTACAGTTGGTTGTGAGCCACCATGACGTTGCTGGGAATTGAACTCAGGACCTCTGGAAGGGCAGTCAGTGTTCTAAACTTCGGAACCATCTCTCCAGCTCCCAACATCTTGAAAAACCAAAAAAAAAAAAAACTAATAAAAAAGAAATCTTGTTTGTTAAAGCAGGGAAGAAATGTAGGAAGAACAATAAAAATTAGGTTTTTTTCTTTTGTTTTGATGGCTTTGTAGCAAAGGTTGGCCTTCTTGCCTTGATTCCCTGGCCTCGGCCTCCTATATGTTGAGATCTCTTCTCAGGTGTGCTCCATGATCAGCCTTACCCTCTTCAAAGCGGCTGTGCCCACACCCTGTGGGTTTCTGCTGGTTTAACTGGTAAGGGCTCATTCATTTGTTTTGTCGTGTTATTTAAGATGTCATCTCCTTGGTTATACACAGTGTTGGCTTCAAAGGATGTTCTAGAACCTTCTCTCCTTGTAGACCTAGATGAAACTGAAGGGTGGTAGAGGGGTCTCATGGCATTAGCAGCTTCTTGCAAAGTAACTGCCCTCAATGGGAGAAGAGTTAGCTAGCTTCTACTGACAAGGGAGGGTCATCTCATTGAATTTTGGACCTAGGGACTCAGGACACAACAGATCTATCTGTTCCACTCAGCACATCTTTCCGTATCCACACACCTGACCAGGCTGTGCATATGACCCCTATAGACATTAGACCACAGATCTTAGTGTGCAGAGACAGAGAGCTGCCTCTCTCCAACCCCTGAGTGCTGGGATTAGACGTGTGCACCATACTCAGCTAAGTCTTTGTTCTTTGAAAGTTTTCAGTGAAATTATAAATAACAGTTAATAATCTGCAGTTTTGGCATAATGATTAAATACAAAACCACCTTGGCTGCCAGCCCTGATCTTTTTCAGGCACTTTCTATATCACTTCCTCTCGGGAATGGAGCCTGGGTCCTTAGGTATGCTAGGCAAGTACCTTACCACTGACCTACATCTTTAGTTCTAATGTAATTTCCAACCTTCAGGACAGGTCTCTCACTGAAGCCTGAGGTTTCCATAGGATAGGTTGACTGTCCAATAAATTCCTGGGATTACAGACACGTACTACTCCTAGATTTTCTCTTTTATTATGTACTTAAGGCTTACTTAAATTTTATGAGTATTTTGCCTGCATGTATGTGTATGTATGTGCACTATATACATGCCTAATTCCTACAAATACCAAAAGGCATTAGATCTCTTGAAATTGGAGTCACCATGAGGATGCTGCCAAATTCTCTGCAAGAGCAGGGCAGTGGTAGCACACGCCTTTAATCCCAGCACTTGGGAGGCAGAGGCAGGTGGATTTCTGAGTTCAAGGCCAGCCTGGTCTACAGAGTGAGTTCCAGGACAGCCTACACAGAGAAGCCGTCTCGAAACAAATAAAACAAAAACAAAAACAAAACAACAACAACAACAAAACCCAAATTCTCTGCAATAGCAAAAGTGTTCTTAACCCCTGAGTTATCTCTCCTGTCAGCCCCCTGGTTTTTAATGTGGTTTTCAAGATCGAGCTTGGGTTCTCATGCTTGTGTAGCAAGAGAGCTTGGACACTGAGTCATTTATTTACCCAGTCCAAGTTGCTGGGTTTGATCCCTAATATTGCAAAAAATATTAACAAAACCATAACGGGAGTCACAAGTAGGTCTACATCTCTGCTTTGTCCCTAAGATGTGTGACTAATCCTTTTAGCACCTAAGTTTTCACTCCTTCAAAAGAGAGGAGCAATAACTCAGTTGTATGGTGTGAGGAATGAGACGGTGAACTGTAAAGAGCTTAACACGACAGCGTCTGGTGCACAGCAAGTGCCGCTGCGGATTTACTTGGAGCGGGAAACCAAGGGTTAAAATGGGTACAGTTCCAGAAGTGCACTAACGAACTTTTGGCTGGCCAGGCGCATGCGCAAACCGACCGCCGCGCACCCCGGACGAGCGCTGCGCCAGCGACGGAAGTCGCAGCCGGGAAGCCAGCGAGGTCGGTTCCGCCCGGCTCTAACATGGCGGCGCCCTTTGTCTGCTGTGAAGCGCTGCCCCCGGCCTTCTCGCGGCCGTGATGCACCTCCATCTGTGGCGGGGTTCGGGACATGGCAGGTGAGGCCGGGGCGGCGCCGGCGGCCGGGGAGTCCCGGGAGGCGGGACCGAGGCGGCGGGGGCCGGGGCCGCCGGACGCCGGGACGGTTGTGTGGGGGAGGGGAGGCCGGGGCGGAGGGCGCCGCGGGGCCGGGAGCGGCGGGAGCGGCCCGGAGGGGTGGCCATGCACCCGCGTGGCCGAGCGGGCGCGAGTCGCCTCCGGGACTGGGTGACACCGCGGCTGGTGGCATCTCCGCCCCCGCCGCCGGGCTGTCACCGCCCCCTGACCCCGCGCGCGGGCCGCGGCGGGTGGGCGTGCTGCGGCCGCGTGGGGGCCGAAGTGTGGGGCGGGCGCGGGGCTAGTGGGGGCGGCCTGGATGTGTCTCGGACCGGGAGCCGCACGGACCCCCGTAACAGACCGTTCATTCATTCACTAATCCCTCCCTCCGCCCCTGACAGATCTGAGGACGGAGCAGAGATGCCGGTGGACTGAGTCCGCGAGTGCAGCTAGGGTTCTCTGTTCCAAGAGGAGACTCTCTGTCTCATTGTCCTCATCCTTAAAGCAGGGGTCATAATAAAATCTGTCTTCTAAGATGTGTGATGGGTTCCGTGATAGATCGTCCAGGGCCTAGCATGCTTACAGTTAAGAGCTTGAATGAGTGGAAAGTCCCATGCTGTGGTTAAATGTCATCACCGACCTCACGATTCAGAGCTCAGGGGCTCACGTGGGAGAGAGAAACAGGCTTTTCAGATGTCAGTGCGCTGCAGGAAGGGAGCCTAACTCGGGGGGAAATCTTACACAGTTTAGGTGAATCTAGGGAGTCCCCGGTGTCCCAGAAAGCTGAGCCTAAAAGGTCCTTGGGGGAGTGAGGCAGAAGGACAGCGCATCCTTAGTTGAAGGTGTTATCTATAAGAATGTCCAACTCCTCTTCCTTCATCAGAGGTGGGTAGTCAGGTGAGCAGGCTCAGCAGAAGTCTTTGGGGATGTTGCAAACCTAGTTCAGCACTTTAACTTTTAGGTTAATGGGAAGCCATTTAAGAAGCCAGTTTGTGAGTCGGGCTGTGGTGGTCCACACCTTTAGCACTTGGGAGGCGGAGGCGGAGGCGGAGGCAGAGGCAAACAAACAAACAAAGTCGGTTTGTGGACTAGAAAGATCACAGGTTGAGGCAGGCTGAAGAGGAATAAAGGAGTGAGCCTGAAATCAGTTAAAAGAGATTGCTAAATGCTGGGTGGTGGTGGTGCTGGTGGTGCTGGTGGTGAACTTTAATCCCAGCATTTGGGAGGCAGAGACAGGTGGATCTCTGGAGTTTGAGGGCAGCTTGGGCTACAGAGTGAGTTCCAGGACAGCCAGGACTACCCAGAAAATCCCTGTCTCATAAAACAAAAAAATGAGGGGGAGAGGAAGAGGGAGGGAGAGAGAGGGAGAGGGAGAGGGAGAAAGAGAGAGAGAGAGAGAGAGAGAGAGAGAGAGAGAGAGAGAGAGAGAGAGAGATTAGTAGACTAACTTAGGTGTAAGGGTGGTCTTGAGTAATTTTAGATTAGATGCAGAGTGGGAGGAGATAATTTTGGAGGTAGGATTGATAAAACTTGGTGATAACTTGAGTGAGAAGCCAGAGAGTCATCAGGTTTGTCCCATTCCTTCTTCAGACTGTAGAGTGTGCAGATCCGAGAGAGGACAACTTGATTGGGTTTTCCTACTTTGTTGAGTCTCTGTCCATCCTGTTGTGAAGCATAGCAGGCTAGCATCCACCTGATTCTCCTTCCATCTGCCTGGCAGCTCTGGGAGAGCTGAGATCACAGATGTGCCCCACTGCATTGTGGGTTTTGAGGAATCAAACTCAGGTTGTGTGACTTGTACAGCAAGCCAAGTCCTGGCACTGCCCCCTTCCCTTTACCGATGGATGTTGGTAGGAAGCAGGACAAGGAACACATTGAAAAAGAGGAAAGATTTAGTACTTTCCTCCCCCAAGACAGGGTTTCTCTTTGTAGCCTGGCTGTTCTCAAACTTGGTTTGTAGACCAGGCTGGCTTTGAATTTACAGAGATCCACCTGCCTGTGCCTCCCAAGTGCTGGGATTAAAGGTGTGCTACCACACACACCCAGCGGGAACGATTTAGCTCTAAATGGGTGGAGAATGTGTTCCTTATAAACTATGAAGCCTGAGGTGGTGTATGCCTAGAATCCCAGCTCTAGGAAGGCCAAGGCCAAATTGCGGGTAGTTCACTATTCACCATATTGCCAGAGCCATTTTGCAAGCTCTAGGCCAGCCTGAGTTGTAATGTAGGGTTTTTGTCTCAAAAACCAAAACTCCACCAAAAGCATTGAAGTGAAGCTCTCTGTGGTGATCTTATGACTGGCATCCAACAGAGGTCACCTTAGTCGGGGGGGTGGTATGTATTGGGGTGAGTGTCAGTGTTGTGGACATCTCACAAAGCCCATGCTGCACTGAACTGGGTAAGACCATCAGCTGGGCAGGGCTGTCCCAGGAACAAGTTCCTGAGAGCAGGCTGAGGTCCTGATCCTTCTCCTTGTTCCCCAAGCCCAGCACACAGTCTGTTTCATAGCCAGCCAGTACTCATTCATTTACCATCCGCTGAGGGCTTTTGCCCGGCTGCGAGCTAAGCTCTGCACTTGCCCGATTGATAGATGGGAGGAAGAGCTGACCCTAGAGACTGAGCGTGTCCTCTCAGGGTCTCACTGGGGCTTCTTCTCTGGTATCTTTGATTCAGGTGATGAGTTGGATGAGGGGAGCCGAGCTGGAGTTCCTACAGGCACACTGTCTGAGAAGAGAGCCCCTGACTCTTTGGAAATCTGAGGTATGTATATATGGAACCCTGAAGGACGGAAGCTCGCTTGTAGTTACTGTCCACACTCAGCATGATCCAAGTCATCTGTTGGGGACTTTTTTCTTTAAACTGTAATCAAGTCAGGTTGGAGGTACATACCTTTGGTTCTAGCACTTGGGGATTTAGAGGCAGATGGATCTCTTGAGTTCAGGGCCAGCTTGGTCTACAAAGTCAGTCCAGGACAGTCAGGGCTGGTTACATGGCTACACTGAGAAATCCTGTCTTGAAAAACCAAAACCAAAACAACCCTCCCAACCACCCCCCCCAAAAAAACCCAAAAAGCAAAAA
>NW_022196900.1:98026708-98033274 GCF_008632895.1 Mastomys coucha
AGACCAGGCTGGCCTTGAACTCAGAAATCCACCTTCCTCTGCCTCCCAAGTGCTGGGATTAAAGGCGTACGCCACCACCACCCCCCGGCCCCAGCTTTTATCTTAAGTAGTTGAAATCTAAAATTTTCCTCCAGGGCAGAGGTGTGGCTCAGTGGTAGTGCTAGCCTGTTGAAGGCCCTGGATTCAAGTCTGCAGTGCTGCCAATGAGGAAAATGTCCTAAGGATACGGTGGCGAAAATAAAGGGCTGTTTTTCTCCACTCCTTAACAGCCTAGAAGTATTCCCTCTAGAGCTTGCTGAGCAGGCCACTGTCCCATAAGCTGCATCTACAACAGGATATCTTTGACCACATGATTTTTGCTTAAGCGCAGGCATCCATCTAATGGCCCAAGCTGGCTCCTTATAGTCCTGCCATCATAGACAAACTTCATCTCTCAAAAAGGGAGAGAGCAGGGAACCCATGCGCACCTGTCAGCTTCTGATGTGCGCTGGAGGAGACCCACCTGTGAGAACCTGGGCCCAGAGCGAGGCCTGGCCATGTCCGCAGGAAAGTCCGCTGAGGGACTGAATGGGCTGGGTGTGATTCCAGGCCATGGTGCCTGAGGTCGATTCGTGGTGCTTGGGCTGGAGTGTACAGGTTTGTCTATGACTGAAGTATGCTCTGTGCCCAGCATGTATCAGACACTGCCTGGTGCAGGCCTGGCGCTTGGTGTGATTGGATTTCAAAAGCAGGCACTTATAGTCACGGACAGTGGAAGAGGGGACCTGCCTAATGTCAGAGGGCTGGGCTGAGGCTATGAAAGTTTAGACTGGATTAATGCCAAATGTCCCTTCAGGTAGGGAGGGGCAGTGAGAACTCTGTGTGGCTCTGTCTAGTGGGCCATTTGTGTCATGGTCAGGACAGTTTCCCCATCTGTAAATAGGGCTAAGAACCTCCTGTCCTGGGGGTGCTTAGAGGCCTGTATGGGATCTCCAGGGTGTGCTGTGGCTTCTTACCAGGTGTCTGCTGCCTCCTGCTGCAAGGTACTGGGTGACTCAATCCTCAAAAGCCAGCCAGGATTCAAGGAGGAAAGGTGAGACAGCAGCAAGGCTGATTGCTGTCCCTCCCTAGGTACCTGGGAAGTCGGGACTGTGCTGTGCCTCTCCGTTTTCCCAGGGGCCCCCGGCTTTCTAATCAGTTGTTAGTCTCTGGACCTTGGAGAACATATCATCTTGAAAAGTCTGTTGCTGGTCTCTCAAGGAGAGAGCTGTTGGCCTAACTCCTCCATCTGGAAGGTTGTCTTAAACTCCCTTAGCTGGTGCAGCCCCTCCTGATTCCCTGGTGCTTTTAAACCCGAAGCTTCCAGGCAGAGGCAGGCCGATGTCTTGTGAGTTTGAGGCCAGCCTGGCTTTCATAGCAAAGGAAGGAATTGGAGGATGAGGTCAGAGTGAATGAGGAATGCTCCTCATGTCTGCACAGTCCTCAGAGGTTTTTCTGGCATGTCTATCTGTCCACATGCATGTCTTGCGGCTCACAGAGGTCAAAGAGGGCATCAGATCCCTGGAACTGGAGTTACTTGTGGTCGTGGACCACCATATGGGTGCTGGGAATCCAACTTAGGTCCTCTGCACTGAGCCATCTCTCCAACTGCAAAAGAGAGTCTCAGTTTTCATGTAATTCATCAGTTCTCTCTTTGGTGCAAGCACTTTCTGCTTAGTTAAAAGGACTTCCTAGTGGGTATGGTGCCTTCTGTAATCTCAGCCCTAAATACTGGGAGACCTTCCAGACCCACCTGAAGGGTTTAACAAAGCTTGCCCAGAGGAGGGCAGGGTTAGTCATTTCCTCTCTAGTTAGCTTAAAGCTGCTTCTCCTCTGCTGAGTTTTGTTTCCATAGATTCAGTACTTTCTCTCAAACTTCCCACTTCACTTTTATATATTATAGTGCTTCCCTCCTTCCTTCTCCCCGTCCTTTCTTCCTTCCTTCTTCTCTTTCTCTCTCTCTCTCTCTCTTTCTTTTTTTTTTTTTTTTTTTTTTTTTTTTTTTTGAGACAGGGTTTCTCTGTGTAGCCCTGGCTGTCCTGGAACTCACTTTTGTAGACTAGGCTGGCCCCGAGAGATCCGCCTGCCTCTGTTTCCCAAGTGCTAGGATCAAAGGCATGCACCACCACTGCCCCAGTTGTCTTTCTTGCCTCTGCCTCACAAATACAGTGGTTATAGGTGTGTGCCCTCATCCCTGACTGGCTTTGCTTCTTAATTGTTTTTTATTTGATTTTATATATGTGTATGGGTTTTCCCCTGCATATATGGCTGGGTACCATGTGTGTTCAGCCTGTAGAGATCAGAGGGCATTGGATTAAAGTTACAGGTAGTTGTAAGCTGCCGTATCGCTGCTGCTAATTGAACCTGGGTATTCTGCAAGAGGGGTGAGTGCTTGTAAGCCCCGAGCTACCTCTCCAGGCCCTGGCTTTTTGTTGCTTGTTTTGGTATCTCTGAGACAGGGTTTCTCTGCATAGTCCTGACTGTCCTAGAACTCACTCTGTAGAGCAGGCTGGTGTCCAGGGATCTGCCTGCCTCCCAAGTACTGGGATTTAAGGTGCCACCACTCTGGTGTCTGGATTTTGTTTTTTGAGGCAGGATTTTGCTGCTCAGACCATATTGTCCTTGAACTCCTTGTCCACCTGCCTCAGCGTCCCAAGCCCTGCATTACACATGTGCATCAGTGTGGCCTGGAACTGTTGGGAACCCTAAGATGATATAAAGTTAAGAGTCTGCTGGGCACAGACTCCTTCTGTCTCACTGCAGGTGCAGGCCGTAGTCACCTGGCATGCTCAGGAAGGAGCTTGGTCCTTTAATATTTGTTAAGTCTTAACTCTAGAAGGGACCTTAGCACTCAATCTTGTATAGAACAAAAGCCCAGGAAGAGTCTGCATGTGAAGAAGGGATCTCTCACTGAGGGCCATCGAGTCTTACTCTGCTCTTTTTTCTTTGGAGGCAGGGTTGCCTGGTCTGACCTGGCCTTGAGCTTCCAACATCCAGCCTTCACCGCCATGTGCCATGTGCTGAGAGTGCAGTGTAAGGCACACACGTGTCACCACTCACTTCTGTCTCTTGAAGACTTAGTAATATGTTTTAGCATGTTAGTTATTTATATAATGATCTCATTCCTCACCTCATACATGTACACATTATGTCCAATCCTGTTCCCACCCACTCTCCCCTTCTTCTTAGCAGCTCATCCCCTTTGATGCCCCGTCCCCTCTCTCCTCTTCCATGCCCACTCCTTCCTCTCTCCCCTCTTCTTTAGCCCAGTAAGTGTAATTAAGGTTGCTTACAGGAACATGGGTGAGGAGTTAATCACAGGTGCATGGGTTCTTCCCTTCCTCTAGGAACCATCGGCATCTTAAATCCTCAGAGGGCGGGCCTCTCACGAGCCACTCCTCTCTCCAGTGCAGGATGTTGATGGGTCCAGTGGTTGCAGCTCTGTGAGCACAGGAGTGCCAGGGCCATGTTGTGGTGCATAGCCCTCACCCTCCTCAGGCTCTTACATCCCTTCTGTCCCCCCTGCTCCTGAAGGGTGATACAGGTACCCCAATTATGGCTGACTGACTTTCCTCATTTGGACATATTATGAGTTGCTGGTTGCTGCTGCCCACTCTCAAAGAAACTTCTCTGATGGCAGCACTGATCTCCAAGTGGTAACATAAGTATTTAGAAGGAAATTTAATGGCCAGGTCTAATCTGCTTAGTAAAGCAGCAGCAACAGCCCCTTCCCTCCAACCTCTCCAGCCACAAGCTTCTAACCAGGTTCACAGCACCGAACATTAGTTCCCTTCTGTGAAGCATCTCAAGTCATTCAGGAAGCTCTTGGTTACCCCGTAACAGACTCTCCACTGTTACGGCAGTGACCCTTCCTGCCGCTCAGTGAGTAGTGCCTTCCATAGGGACATGCTTAGCACGGCTGAGGCTGACCGTCCCCCCCCACAATAGTCACCTAGCACCTTCTGACACCACAAGGGCTAGCCATCAGGGAGGAGACTTCTATCTCATGTCCAGCTTGATTTCTCCTGTCCTGCAGCCAGAGCATGTGTGGTCTTCATCAATAGCATCATACCATCTGGCTTGGCTGGGCAGTCACAGCAGTAATGCGTGCGTGCGTGTGATGGAATACCAGTCAGCTCTAAAGGCAAATGAAATCATAGAATACAGGCAACAATTGGTCTCCTTCTCTGTGGGATGGCCGGCCATTCTGTTTTCTCAGTGAATCCTTTGCTTGTGCAGCTCATGTGATTTTTTTTTTTTAGAAAGGAGGTGGTGGCATTCTGTAAGTCTCAAGCTCTGAGACCTCATGTTGCATCTGGTAGAAGAGGTGAGCCCCTGGATAAGGGGCTCCTCCCTGATCTCCAGCTGTGCCACTGCTCTAGCATGGTTTTATCTACGTATCATAATGCTGGAGCCCAAGAGCAGCTCTACAGAGTAGAAGCCTCCATTGTTACCCCCAGTGTATGGAAAGGGATGGAGGTTAGAGATGCGTGTACTGCTGCCCAAAGACCAGCTCTGATTAATTACAAGCCCCGAGCTACAGCTAAGCCCAGGAGCTGTGGTCCCAGCAATGGGAGGTTCTTCACAATAGCAGGGCTTCACCTGTACCTGACGCTGAGGGTCCATAGCTCTAGGGACACCCTCTTCAGGGATTTCTGCTCCCAGAATCTTCCTGAGGAACACATTCTTTGTGAAAATTTTTGTAATTTTCCATGAAATTTCCTATATGAAATTTTTTTTTTTTTTGGTTTTTCGAGACAGGGTTTCTCTGCATAGTCTTGGCTGTCCTGGAGCTCACTCTGTAGACCAGGCTGGCCTCGAACTCAGAAATCCACCTGCCTCTGCCTCCCAAGTGCTGGGATTAAAGGCGTGCGCCACCACACCCGGCCTGAAATGGGTTCTTTTCTATTGAGAAATTTTTGGTCACCAGTTCTTACAGAAAGTAGGAAATGGTTCTTGTTATTTTGACACAGCCTCCCAGGATCGCTTAGGCTGGCCTTGTACCTACAGCGCTCCTCTGCACTGTGCCTCCTGATGCTCGGATTTCACAGGTGTATTCTACAACAGCCTTGTACCAACCTGGAGTGCTGGTACATACCCTTAATGCCTTAAAAGCCTTTGATGGGAAGGGTCTCTGACTGAGGAAATACCTAAACCAGTCTACCCCTCCCTCTGTAACTTCCTCTGTTTTACTCTTTAAGGATGTTAGGAGTGGCAAAACAGAAAGGTTTCAAGCAACTGTCCCTGGGAGCTCCTTTTGAGAGGAGTGCCTTCGCTGTTTTCTTTCTTTCTCGTGTGCCCTGCAGGATGTGGGTGTCTAGAGAATGATTCAGTCACATTGTGATTCAGCATTGAAGTGCTCAGGTCTGTGGTGAATGTCTCAGGGACCTTGAGCCCCTCAAGGGAGAAGTGCTTCCCTTTTGTGTGGTGTTCTGTGGAGGGCCAGAGACTAAAGTCTTCCAGTGTCTGCAGGGGTGTGGTAACACTTTTCCAAGTTCCAGCCATTCAGTTGAGAATTTCATTTCATTTTATTTATAAGACAGGGCCTCTTGTAGCTCAGGCTTGCCCCAGACTCTGTAGCTGAGGATTTGGGGAGTGTACTGACACTCTGGCTTTGTACATTGCTGGGGATTGTACTCACAGCATTGTATCTACTGCAGAAGCACTCTGCCAGCCGAGCTAGGCAGCTCCAGCTATCAGCTGGCAAGCTTCTGGTCTGCTGGCTGTCCTTGTGGGGGATAAGGTACCCCAGCTTGGCTGTCACAGCCCTGTCTATCCCTACACGTTCATTTCCTGACACTCTTCCCTCATTCTTTCCTTTTTTAAAAAAATATATTTATGTGTGTGTGCATGCGCTCATGCATGTGCTATGGTGTGCATGCAGGGTTCAGAGGATAATTGACTGGATGGAGTTGGTTCTGTCAGACCATGTGAATTGTGGGGGTGAAACTCAGGTCATCAGGCTGGCAGAAGTACCCTTAGCCCCCACGCCATATGCTGGGCCTGTTTCTTGTTTTATCCACTGTCTCCTCTGTTAATACTTAGAGTTGGTCGGAAGAGGTTGTGATTTTCCATGGGCTCTTCTTTCTTCTCTTCTCAGGGAATGTGCCAATATGCCAGCTTCTCATGATACAGCTGTGTGCCCTCCTCTGCTTCCCCACCACTTCTCCCCTTCACAGTCCACTTCTGTAGCAACAGCTAATTACCTCAGCTCCAACATATGTTATTGTTTCCTCAAGTCAGTTTCTCTGTGGAGCCCTGATTGTTCCTCTAGACCTGTCTGTAGACCAGGCTGGCCTCAAACTCAGAACTCCTGAGAAGCCCTACCTCTGCCTCCCGAGTGCTAGGATTAAAGACATGGGCCGTTATTCTCCGGCCCAACATAAGCTCTTAGCTGGAACACTGCCGCCAGCTTGCGAGACCACCGAGTCTGTGGCCCTCTCTTCAGTGGCTGCTGGCCGTCCTGCTCCCCTGCTGTCTCTCAGCTCTAAGTGGCCCTTCAGAGTAGTGCCATTTAGTTTTCAGTTCTCCCAAGACCCTTTCTTTCT
>NW_022196900.1:98033284-98069824 GCF_008632895.1 Mastomys coucha
GCTCTGGCTGTCCTGGAACTCATTCTGTAGCTCAGGCTGACTTTGAACTCAGAGATCTACCAGCCTCTGCCTCCCAAGTGCTGGGTTTAAAGACATGCACCACCACCGCCCGGCCTCCCAAGGCTTTTAAAAAAGTGTGTTTAATCCCAGCTCTTAGGAGCTAGAGGCAGGTGGATCTCTGAGTTCAAGGGTAGCCTGGTTTACAGAATGAGTTCCAGGATATCCAGAGCTACAAAGAGAAACCCTGTCTCGAAAAACAAACAAACAAGAATCTTGGGTGTACTGTAATGGGTGAAATGCTTACCATGCAGGAAACTTTGAAAGAAAGCACATCGCCGTCCACCCATGGTGCCATAGTGGTTCCTGGGTCCTGGGTTTGCGGTGGTGCAGCTTCCTCTTTCTCCTTCTTCCAGGTCTTTGTTTAAATTCTCCCTGCTCAGAGAGGTCCTCCTCATTCCCTCTGACTGTCAGCTAGTTCTACCTGACTCTGCAAGTTACATGCAGTATGTGGTTAACCTTCCTTGGGAGGCTCCGAGCTATAGTGCTTCACCTCAGGTGAATACAGAGAGCAGGATGAAGCCACCTGCTCATTTCTCTGTGCCTTTTCTGCTTTATGAGCTGTGGAGTCACCAGGTGATAACTACAGGCATTAGGGAGCTGGGCTGCCCTGCCAATCTTTGCCCATCCAGGTTCACAGAATTGTTTCTCAAATGCTTATCTTGCTCTTAGTGTGTCCTGTGTTGCTATAACAGAGTACCTTGGGCTAGGCGAATAAAACAGGTGTGTTTCTTGTAGTTCTAGAGGTTGGGACAAACAATATCAGGATGCTGGTTTCTCTGCTTGTGAGATGGGAAGACTAGGAGGCCAAGGTTATCCTTGGCTCCATCACAAGTTCAAAGCCAGCCTGAACTCAAGTGACTGTGTCTCAAGAAATGAAAGTGAACAAAAGGGCCAGCGCTTGCTCTGGTCCTTCTTCTGCTCCCTCTTGATGGCTGTGAGGGCGAGTGAGGACCCAGTCGGCAGCCTGCCCTGGTGGCACACAGCTGCAGTCCCAGTCTGTGCTGCACAGTGAGTCTGAGGCTGATGTGTTGGCTCAAGAAAGAAAATAATTTGCTTTTTATAATTATAGAAAACACTGGATTCAGGACAGGTAAACTTACATTAGGTCAGGATAGCACTGTCAGAAGAGGGTGATGTCGGAAGCTGGAGTTCCAAGCAGGCCTGGAAGTTTCTATGAAGCTCTGTATGTTTAGACTGGGAACAGCTCAAGGGTTGGGCACTTAGAGCTCTGGGTTTGATCCTCGCACTGTCTCTCCTCATTCACTGAAGAAGGATTATCTTTCTAGATAGATTTTGTGTGTGTGTGTGTGTGTGTGTGTGTGTACACATCTGTATATCAAGAAAACCTGCTAAAAATGGAAGAAACGGTCTCAATATATGGCGAGCATTTGCTGGACACAGAGCACTGTGGTAGCAGGCATGGAGAGACAGGTTGGTAGTGGGGTCGGGTACATAGCTTTCAACCTCCCAGGGGTGGCCTTTGTGAACTTCTGCTTCCTTGGCTTAAGCATATGCATGTCTGTTGTGCCACTTGTCTTTCTGGATGATCAGGAAAGGTGAGCCAAACTTGGTGGTGACTTCTCTGTGTGGCAGCTGGAACTGGCCAGTCCATTGGGGAGCCAGTGAAGCTCAGTGTGTGCCTTCTGTCCTAGGATGTAGCCCCACCCCTCCTTGATGCTAGTCAGGGCCTGCCAGTGACTTGGATCATGTTTCAGTGTTTGACAGGCCATGTGGCTTTGGAGGGAGCTATGCAGCTCAGTCATCCTGGTGCTTCAGGCAGGCCGTTTGCCTCAGGTTTTAACAGTGCAGTCAGTCAGTGTAAAGTGCCTGTCAGCAGAGACTGTTCACCCCTGGCTCGATGCTCTGTTTAGCACGCCCTCCCTTCAGATCACCATCACCACAGGAATTGTGTTATAGGCACTTTCCAGATTGTGTTCAGAAGGGATGATGAGTATGATTGGTGGGTCTAATCACCCAGAGTGCTCAAGTGAAAGGATGTAGGAACCGTGCCGTATAGGGCCTAAAAAAGAGTAACTTAGAATATGTCTTTGTGTTTCCTGCTAACAGATGGCTGCTGGGTGTTAGGGCGGTGTCCCCACCCCCCATTTGAGTCACTGGTGTAATAAACCTTGTCTAGAGTGTGTGAGCCCTGCTCCACTGGAAGACGCTCTGGCCCTTGGCAGCCAGGGGCAGACTCTGCACTCAGGTCTGCACGTGAGGTGGCATCAGGAAAGCCGGTCTAGAGAGGCTATATGCTATGTGCAGGTGATGACCACTCAGGCTGCACAGCTCAGTAAATGCCAGTTCTTCATTGTCGAAAGCTTGTGAGGTGAGCAGAGTCTATCTTAGCACTAGCCTTCCAGGGTGCCACCCCTGTGTGCCTCTGTCAGGCTAATGTCCCCACTGAGGCACACTATCCTGCCCCTCCCCCAGGGCCTTAGGAAATCCAGCCAAGGACCTTGTGCAATTGGTACTTATGCTTTGTTTTTTGTTTGTTTTATTTAAAAACCTTGAACTTGCTGGGTGTAATGGTAAATGCCTTTAATCTAGCAGTTGGGAGGCAAAGGCAGGCAGGCAGATCTCTGAGCTCTAAGCTAGTCAGGGCTATATATACAGTGAGACCCTGTCTCAAAAAAAGAAAATAAAAGAAACTCCAGATGCGCACTGATGGAATCCCATAGGGCCCGGGGAGCAGCAGCCACACAGGGTCTCACAGGGCTCTCAGAAGTGGGCAGCTCTGGGATCCACTTACTCAGTTGGGTGCTTTGCTACAGAGTGAGGGCCGCAGAACACAGGGAAAAAATGAAGACAGGGTCGTAGTGGACCAGGAACTAGGTGAGCATCCTGGACAAAGGAAGGAGGCCGGGGCTGCACCCAGACCACAGGGTTCCATGTCTGCACTAGTCAGTCACTCGGGATCCAGCAAAGCAATGTGGGCCGTGGCTCTCTGTCTGCATTCAGGAGGTGCTCTAGGACTCTAGCCCGCCCACAGCCTTTCCACCTCAGATGACAGCACTAGGATCACTCTGGCATGGTGTGGCCACACCTGCTTTGTGCCTTGGTGTGTGTACCTTCATCTCCTGGGCACCCCAGAAAGTGCACTTGTCCCCAGGCCAGGACATGTGTCTCTCGGTGTCTTAGACCCTGACAGCAGCTCTTGACTTTTTCTCTCTCATCCCTTCACATCACCAGTGAGTTTGCTCTTTCTGGAGTTTGAGGACTTAGAGCAAGGGTTCTCAACCAGTGGGTTATGGCCTCTCTTAGGCGACAGGGGTCATAACAGCAAGAAAATGTAGTTATGAAGAAGTAGTGATGGACATGACGCTGTTAGGTCGGGGTTAGCATAGCTCGGGCACTGTATTAAAGAGGAGCAGCATTAGGTAGTGATGGACATGACGCTGTTATGGTTGTGGTTAGCATAGCACGGGCACTGTATTAAAGAGGAGCAGCATCAGAGAGGTGGAGAACCACTGGGATTGGTGACATCAGGAGCACCCAGTGCTGCTGCATCTTGGCAGTGCCCCAAAGTCACTCTCCTGCTCAGGGGCAGCCTGGCTCCAGAGCGACTGGCTGGTACTACTGCTCTATGCACTTTGGCCTCACATAGTGCCAGGTTTCTTTTTTTTTTTTCCAAGTCAGGGTTTTTCTGTGTAGCCCTGGCTGTCCTGGAACTCACTTTGTAGACCAGGTTGGCCTTGAAACCTTCCTGCTTCTGCCTCCCAAGTACTGGGATTAAAGGCGTGCGCCACCACCCCCCAGCTAGTGCCAGGTTTTATTTTGCAATGTTCTGAAGCAAGTTTTTTTTTTTTTTTCTCGAGACAAGGGTTCTCTGTGTAGCTCTGGCTGTTCTGGAACTCTGTAGACCTGGCTGGCCTCGAACTAAGAAATCCGTCTGCCTCTGCTTCCCAAGTGCTCGGATTAAAAGCATGTGCCACCATCACCCGGCCCAATGAAGCAAGTTTTTTCTATCAAGAAAACCCATTAGTTTCCCTAGAAGCTTGCTGACCGTGGGAAGATTCTGCAGTGGGGCTGGGCTGGCCGGGGCTGCTTGAGGATTTATCTCATCTCTCTATAGTTGATAACTGAGGACCAGCCCCAGGACCAGCTCTGAGCCCCTGGGACAGCTGTGGGATTTCCTAACATTAAGGAGGGCCTCAACACTGCAGCTGACCCTGCAGCTCTTGGATCGGGACTCAGCACTCAGCCGTTTCTGGAGACAGCAGATTTACCCACTTCATGCAGTGCCTTGAGCCCGAGAGGGAGGGAGGGAGGAGCTGAGCAAGGGTGGGGTAAGAAAGGCGGCGAAGGAGAGACAGAGTGAGCTCCCCACCCTAAAGAGCCCAGCCACTAAGTGCACAGGGAACTTCCCAGAGCCTGTGGGAGCCGTGGAGAGGGAGCTGCCCACGCTCAGCCTTTTATTGTAGTGTGTGTGTGTTCTTGGTGACCGTGGTCAACTGTCCTGTGCGACAGCACAATGGCTTTGCTTCATTTGTTTGCGGTTTGACTCCTTAGCTCATTTCTAGTGTGTAGTCTGCTGTGGGGCAGGATGTGGGGCTATCTTGCTACTTTGTGCTGCGGGAACTTGCTTTGTCGGGAAGCTTTGGCAATGCTGGGCTGCCTTGGCTTGCAGCGGTGTCTGGAGTCAACTGCCCTTGTGAGGGAGCCAGCACTCTCCCACGTTTAGTTCTCAGTCTCCTCTGTGAGTCTTACCTGGGCTTGCCTGGCAGTTGCCAGTGAGTTGGGCTGGCATCCTTTCTCAGTGCTGACAGAAGGCTCTGGCTTTCTGTAGCCATGGATTTCCCCCAGCACAGCCAGCGTGTCTTGGAGCAGCTGAACCAGCAGCGGCAACTGGGCCTCCTGTGTGACTGCACCTTTGTGGTGGACGGTGTTGACTTCAAGGCTCACAAGGCAGTGCTGGCAGCTTGCAGCGAGTACTTCAAGATGCTCTTTGTGGACCAGAAAGACGTGGTACACCTGGACATCAGTAATGCAGCAGGTACCATGCTGGGGCCAGGGCCTAATAATGCAAGGCCCTTCTAGGGCAATGCCAGCAGGCCAGGTCCCACCTGCGTTTGAGCTCTGACCCTATAGGTACCAACTTCTTCCCACCTTTCAGAGCCTCTTCTGACTAGACATGGAGTGGGTGGGGTGGGGGACAGATTGGCAGTATGCTTAGGGCACAGAGAGAGTAGGACCAGCCTTGTTAGCAGGGACAGAGCAAGGGCAGGCCATAGACCTTCCTGATTCCTCTCTATGGCCACATCAGTCCTGGAGCTGGCAGCCAGGCTATGCAAAGAATGAGGAGTTAGCTGGGACACAGGCTTGAGATGGGCCTGAGATTGAGGAAGGACGGACCAGCCCTATCCCTGTTTTTGAGATGGTCAGGTTAAGGTACTCTCCCAATTTATAGATGTGGAAGCAGACACACAAAGGTCGGCTGGCTGAGGGTTTAGAAGAGCAAGTGATGAGGTTCTGAAGACCAGAAGGGAGGGTCCCGTCCCCTTGTGTGCCTTTTTAGAAGCTGTCTGCAGCCCAGCAGACAGGTGAAGCCTTTGAAGTGGGTCTGTGACAGCCGTCCTGTCCTCGGCAGGCCTGGGGCAGGTGCTGGAGTTCATGTACACTGCCAAGCTGAGCCTTAGCCCTGAGAATGTGGATGATGTTCTGGCCGTGGCCAGCTTCCTCCAGATGCAGGATATTATCACGGCCTGCCACACGCTCAAGTCCCTTGCTGAGCCGACCAGTACCCCTGGGGAGAGTGCAGACACCTCAGCTGTGGAAGGTGAGCTCATTGGCTGGCTGCTCCTGAAAAGTGGCTTCTTGGATGGAGCCCCTGCCTGCCTCTGGGTCTCCTCACTGGGTCTCACATTCCTCATCTACCTTGCCTTCATTGAGGGGGTGCTAGTAAGGCGGGGCGAGCACTTCTGGAAAGGGTCCCCGTGCCCCCATGCCTGCCCCTTCTACCTTTGGGCAGCAGAGGACAGGAGCCACACACCTGGGCCACTGGGTGCCCAGAGCTGCTACCTGAGCCTCTTGGAGCTGCCCTTCCGGAAGTTCTCGTCGTGTCCTCTCGGGCGTCCTCAGAAGCCCGTAGACTCCTATCATGGGTCAGGTCAAGGATCATGTCTCCCCTGTTGAGTACTGACCCACACCCAGTGTCCCTGCCTGTGAAAGATAATCTCACTTGTGCTGTCGAGGCTGCGGGGCTTGTGATCAGCATCCCGGGCTGAGGCATTGCCCTGAGCACACTGGTGAAGTACCTCCAAGTTCTGAGGGGACTCGGCAGCCACCTGATCCCTCTGGCAGGTGACACTTCATGAGAAACAACAAGTCTGTTGTGTTCTGTCTCCAGGAGGAGACAAGGGAGCCAAAGAAGAGAAGGCTGCTACCACCATGCTGAGCAGGCTGGACCAAGCAAGAAGCAGTTCATCCACAGGCCCGGGCAGAGAGCTCAAAGAGGAGCGGGGTGGCCAGGCAGAGAGTGCATCCAGTGGTGAGTTGTGATGGGGTGTCACGGGCTGGCTACCTGGCAGGAGGTGACAGACAGTTGGAAGGTGGTCCTGCCCGTCATTGGTGCAGCCTGGGCCCTAGGACAGGAAAGGCCTGTGGCTGGTGGTGTGCAGCATGTGCTCCTGTAAGTTTCTGGCCCACGTCTAGCTCAGTTTGTTCTGCAGGGTTTGTTCCAGCGATGGAAGAGACCTATTTGGCCTCTGGACAGAGTCCCAATGCAGCCTCCCATCCCTCCTCAGGCGCAGAACAGACGGAGAAAGCGGATGCTCCTCGGGAGCCTCCACCTGTGGAGCTCAAGCCGGACCCCACAAGTGGCATGGCTGCTGCCGAAGCTGAAGCCTTGTCAGAGAGCTCAGAGCAAGGTGCCCCTCCCCCAGCCAGGGGCTCATCTCCTGCACCCTCTTGGATCTGTCTGTAGCCTGTAGCTCAGACTCATCCTTCACCTCATCTGCTTTCTTTCTTCACTCTTGAGCTGTCTTCATTGGACGTCCCCATAGCCTCCACGTTCCTGGTAGCCTGGGAGCATCCTGACAGCCCCGACACATGACATGTGTTGTGCCATGCTTCCCACACACATTTGCCTGAGGTGGCACACTCTCTAAGTAGCCAATACGAATGTTAGAGATCCCGGAGACACTGTTACCTAAAGAAGTGGGGGGAACTTGGGCCAGACCCAGAAAGTGCTCTGGTCCCAGCCACATCCTCAGTACCTGCCCTTCTCTGTGCAGAAATGGAAGTGGAGCCAGCCAGCAAAGGAGAAGAGGGACAAGAGGAAGAGGGCGCAGGACCTGCCACAGTCAAGGAAGAGGGGATGCATTTGGATAATGGAGAGCCTCCTGAGGAGAATGAAGAGTCTGCGGGCACAGACTCTGGGCAGGAGCTTGGCATGGAGGGCCAGAACCTGCGCTCGGGCACCTACGGGGATCGCACTGAGTCCAAGGCTTATGGCTCCATCATCCACAAGTGCGAGGTGCGGGGCCGTGGGCGGTGCCAGCCCTGAGCCTCCAGGGTCTCTGCAGCCCCTCACGCACCCTTCCTGCTGCGCCTGCAGGACTGCGGGAAGGAGTTCACGCACACAGGGAACTTCAAACGGCACATCCGCATCCACACGGGCGAGAAACCTTTCTCGTGCCGGGAGTGCAGCAAGGCTTTCTCGGACCCCGCAGCGTGCAAGGCGCATGAGAAGACACACAGGTACCCAGCTTGTCTCTTCTAGACGGGGCACCTGATGGGACCCTGCGAGCACCCCTTCCTATCACCCAGCACCTTCTGACCCACAGCCCGTTGAAACCCTATGGTTGTGAGGAGTGCGGCAAGAGCTACAGGCTCATCAGCCTGCTGAACCTGCACAAGAAGAGGCACTCTGGGGAGGCGCGCTACCGCTGCGGGGACTGTGGCAAGCTCTTCACTACTTCAGGCAACCTCAAGCGCCACCAGCTGGTACACAGTGGCCAGAAACCCTACCAGTGTGACTACTGTGGCCGCTCCTTCTCCGACCCCACTTCCAAGATGCGCCACCTAGAGACCCACGACACTGACAAGGAGCACAAGTGTCCTCACTGCGACAAGAAGTTCAACCAGGTGTGCACCCTCCTGAGCCAGCACCGGAGTGCTCCTCAGAGCTCCTCCAGGATAGCACACTACAGCCACTGTCCATGGACAGGGACTCTCCTAGGATGGTACCTTGGAGGGCTGTGGTTGGTTTTCCTTCCAGTGCTGGGACCTGAGCTTCAGTCAGGAATGGAGCTCTGCCCCTTGGGGAAGCCAGGAAGGCCATTATTCCCTAGCTTACAGGGTTGGGGAGAAGCCAGCTTCCAAGGAGACCCTTCTGAGTCCCTGTCTGGGTGCAGGTAGGGAACCTGAAGGCCCACTTGAAGATCCACATTGCCGACGGCCCTCTCAAGTGCCGGGAGTGCGGGAAGCAGTTCACCACCTCAGGTAGGCCCAGAGTACCCTCTCCCCAAGTCTTGCCCCCGGCCCTCACAGTGCAGCACACTGGTCTTGCCTTTTCTCTCCAAGGGAACCTCAAGCGGCACCTGCGGATCCACAGTGGGGAGAAGCCGTATGTATGTACCCACTGTCAGCGGCAGTTTGCCGACCCAGGCGCGCTGCAGCGGCACGTACGGATCCACACGGGTGGGTGAGGAGGCCCCATGTGGGCTGTGGAAGGGGCACAGGGAGCTGAGCGGGTGCTAGTGCCGTGTGCCTCTGCCCCAGGTGAGAAGCCGTGCCAGTGTGTGATATGTGGCAAGGCCTTCACCCAAGCCAGCTCTCTTATCGCCCATGTACGCCAACACACGGGGGAGAAGCCCTACGTCTGTGAGCGCTGTGGCAAGAGGTAGTGGCTTGCCCCCACCCCAGGGAGCATGAGGCCAAATCTCAGTCTGTCCCAGAGTAGTGGGGACCCCCAGATCCCTCCACACTGAAGCTCCCGTGGGTCAACATGAGCCCCTTATTTGTGACCTTGTAGATTTGTCCAGTCCAGCCAGTTGGCCAACCACATTCGTCACCATGACAACATCCGACCACACAAGTGCAGCGTGTGTAGCAAGGCTTTCGTGAATGTGGGCGACCTGTCTAAGCACATCATCATCCACACTGGTGAGCACACGCTACCCACCTGTGTCCCTCCCTGGGTCCCTTCCCAGCCCATTCTGGAGAACACTGGTGGAAGGGTGGAGGTGGGAGCCCCACACCACACTTGTTTAACCGGTTCAAATGTGGACTCCACCTGCCTTCCAGGAGGGGGGTGCCTCAGAGAACTTCTTGCTAGAAAAATTGGGGCTGCTGGGTACTGGGAGGCCTGCAGGTGGCCGGAGGGTGACTTGCCTCCTACCAGGAGAGAAGCCTTACCTGTGTGACAAGTGTGGCCGTGGTTTCAACCGGGTAGACAACCTGCGCTCTCATGTAAAGACTGTGCATCAGGGCAAGGCGGGCATCAAGATCCTGGAGCCAGAAGAGGGTGGTGAGGTCAGCGTGGTCACTGTGGACGACATGGTCACACTGGCCACTGAGGCACTGGCAGCGACAGCGGTCACTCAGCTCACAGGTGTGCACTGTGGGCAGGGCGGCAGAGGGCAGCAGCTACACAGCAGGTTGCCTCAGTGGCAGCAATGGGGTAGGTCCTTGTGGCTTCTGCCTCAGGTTCTGCTGACTCTGCCCACAGTGCTACCAGTGGGGGCCGCAGTGACAGCTGATGAGACGGAAGTACTCAAAGCTGAGATCAGCAAAGCTGTCAAGCAAGTGCAGGAAGAAGGTGAGAGGGGCAGTTTGGGGCATGAACGCCAGTGGACCCAAGGTCCACCCCATCCTGACCACAGCCCCCACCTCCACAGACCCCAACACCCACATCCTCTACGCTTGTGACTCCTGTGGGGACAAGTTCCTGGATGCCAATAGCCTAGCCCAGCATGTTCGGATCCACACAGCCCAGGCACTGGTCATGTTCCAGACGGATGCGGACTTCTACCAGCAGTATGGGCCAGGCAGCACGTGGCCAGCCGGGCAGATGCTGCAGGCTGGAGAGCTGGTCTTCCGTCCTAGGGATGGGACTGAGGGCCAGCCCACACTGGCAGAAACTCCACCCACAGCTCCTGATTGCCTACCACCTGCTGAGTGAGCAGGTGGCCCTCTGACTGTCTATTTAAGGATGGATGGCACCCTAGGACTCAGAAGGTGCTCCTGCCCCATTCCCTAGAGAGAATAAATTTGATTATTTTCTAATGTTGCCTGTGGTCCCTGTGTCACCAGTGGGTGGAGAACAGGTATCTATACAGTTGACAGTTTAACTCAGAGACCATGCTTCCTGGCATGTCCCACTGTCCCTCATGCAAAGTGGAGCTTCATACTGTTCTAAGTTAGTTAGCCACAGGTGGCACCCCGTGGCCCACGTGCATCGTGACTCACCCAGTAGGCCTGTACCAGCCAGCAATGCAGGCTGGCTTCTCAGTAAAGCAAGGCCTAGTGCCTCAGGAGTGCATGGGGCAGTACTCACTCGCTGCTGTGTGCTAGCAGGCTGGCAAGGAGACAGGAAGGGAGCTGCTGGCTCTGGAGATGGAGCTTTCCCAAGTAGAAGCCCCGCTCACCTGACAGTCCCAACTGTGTTCCCCAGAAAAGGCTTGGTGCCTCAGCTCCCTGAGGCAGGTACAGCATCACCAGCCCCAGGAATAGCGGGCTCCTTGCCACTCCAGGGAGCAAGGCCCGGGGGAGGTGAGAAGGGAAGGCACCTGTATGAGCCCAGCGCAGGAGCTGGCAAGGGGGCGGAGAAAGGGCACCAAAGTCTGTGGTGTCCTCCCAGCGGCCTCGGCTGAGCACAAGGCATAAGGCTCTGGGGAAGGTTAGGGGGCAGGGAGGGTCCTTGTTCACCGACGTGGGGTGAGATCTGCATAAGAACCCCAGGCCCCCACTGAGTGACAACCACCTTCACACTTGAGGTGTTTTGTATTTTTTAATAAAGTTTGTAATCCAATGGACACACAGAACAAAACTGCGCTGAGAAAAACAGTTCCATAAATTAATAAGTGTTAGGAAGTCAGGGAGAGGTCCGGGTCACAGGAAGTGGAGTGGCCAGGTCTTCTGTACAGGTGCTACGTGACGCTTCCACGCTGCGGGGGCAGGACCCGTGCAGTAATGGAGCGCACTTATACAAATGAGTGACGACGGTACAAAGTCTGAGTATGAAAATAAGATTTTCTTTGAAAACACATTTTTGGCACAGATTAAAAAAAATGTATGTCAGGGAAATTTGATTTAAGTCAGTATTATATATATTTATATATATTATATATTTATATATACACATCCCGAGTTCTGCACAGCCGACCAAGAAAGAAAATCCTGTTCGCCTTTACTCAACTGTGTAAACTACATCCAATGAGTTGAAGGTGGTAGTGGCGGCAGGAGAATTAAGAAAGATGACACGCTCGATGAGCAGGGGACAGGAAGAGGAGATGGGGCAAAAACCCACTGAAATGTTCCTTGACCCCAAGGCTTCAGCACAAGTCCCAAGTCCTGCACGAGAGTCCACGCGTGCTCATGCACACACGTCGAGAGCAGCCTGTGTTCACTGTGCGAGTCACTAATTTAGTGCAAAGGCTGTTCTATTCTGTTTAACAAAAACAGAAGAATCCCACGGCCCGGTTCCTTTTCTCCAAGTGAGGAGAGACACCCAGCCCCTAAGGTTTCTGCGAGTCTATGGGTTGGTGGTCTGTCCTGGGCGAGAATTCATGTAAACATACAAGCAGCACCACCCCCGCCGCCCCCCCCAGGAGGTCTATCCATAGAGCTGGGCGGGCGCGAGGGCGGGTGGGCACGAGGCCGGCTGCTGGCGCCTGGCAGTCTGCCCCTTCAGCAGCCTCCCCTCTGCCTGGCTAGGTTGTCCACGGTGTTCGTTATTTTTTTTTTTTGCAGCAGAGCCTCAGGAAAATGCCCTGAGGTGGTGACCATTCGGAGCCTCACACTGAGGCAATGACAATCATGAGGTGGGGAGAGATGTTGGAGATGCTAGCAAGGAGGTCAGGGGCCAGCCGGGAGAGGTGACTCTCGGAGAACTCACAGGGTGGGAAGATCTGCAGCACATAGGCGGGCTGGAGGAGGAGAGAGAGAAAGTGGGAGCCACTGTCTTCCATGACCCTTCCTCCCACCATGCAGGCCTTAACAGGGCCCTGCAGGGCATGGTGCCATGTCACCAGCTCCACAGTTCAAGGTCAACACTACCCCTCTTAGCTCTCCCCTAGCTCCTCTCTTCAGGATAGGCAACTGGTGGCCATTACCCATGTTACTTGCATGCCCACCTCCTCTATGAACTCCTGGGGTACTCTAGTTAGTATAGAAATATCCATGCCACCCGGCATACCGGCCCTGCCCTAAACTGGTCCTAGCTGTGGGGTAGGGATGGGACAATGACCAACCTGATTGGAGCCAGGGTTGGGAACGTTGATGATCCCTGCTGCTTGCTTGGCCTGCAGGTATGTGATGAAGGCAGCCTTGAGGGACTCGGTCTGGCTCACCACATCCTCCTGGTCACGGCCACAGGGCAGAGCCAGCAACAGGCAGTAGTCTGTTTCCACCTGGAGCAGAGGTGAATGAATGGTTAGGGATCTCCTGACTACATGGCATGTGTCCTAGCTAAGGTGCTCTAAGATGGCTGTGTCACAACACACACGTGTGCCTGCGAGCATATGTGTGTGTGTGTGCTTATGTGCACATGCACACGAGGTCTTGAGGTACCTCTCTGGCCAAGCAGAGTTTGTCTCTTGTTGCCCGCTCCTAAGAGTTATTTATCACTGCTGTGTCTTCTTGTCCCTCCCCTGCTGTGAACTGCATGGGCACTTTCCTGGCCCACCCATGAGCCTTACTGTCATCCTCCTGGCAACCCCTTCCAGCTGAGAGGCCTCTAGTCGCATCCTCTGGGCGATTCTCAGTGGGGGACCACCTTCAGAGAGAGGCAGGGACCGATGAGCCAGGACATTGTTGCCAGAGACGAAGTGGAGTTGCACAGCAGCCGTGTCGTTCTTGAGGGCTAACAGGCCCTGCCACACGATGGGGTACTTCTGCTTAGCAAGATAAACAGAGCAGAAACAGGGTCATGGCATGCCCAGCACGGCCTGCAGCAGCCCCTTTAGCAGCCTGCTGGTCTGTACTGACATACAGAACCCAGCCACCGTGTCGAGAGTGACCCCCCCACCCCCACCTCACCTTCAGCAGCTGGACCATATCCACAGGCCGTTGTGGTGTCATGTGTGGAGAAGAGTCTTGTTTGGGGGCTGGCTGGGCTTCGGCATGAGGCAGAGCCAGTCCAGGTGGGGTGCTTGTGCCTGAGTTTGCAGGGACAAACAATGGCTGCTTTGGGGCAGCCTGAGAGGAAAGAGGGCTTGGGAGGTCCGGCTTCATGGAGACTGACACAGGGGAGGGGTGGGCTGGCTGGGCTGTTTCCATGGGCGGCCTCTGAACCTGAGCATGCGGCTCAGGTGGCCTGTTTGCGGGGATGGCTGGGAGACGAGTCTGCTCCACCCCTCCTGTCTGCGTCCCCTTTGCTTCTTGAGAGACCTGAGGAATCTTGCCACTCGGTGGCTGGGCAGGCTGGCTGAGTTGGGAGGGCTGGCAGGGTGGGGTGGGTGGCACGGGCTGCGTGGACTGCGTAGACGGGGCAGGCTGTGCAGGCTGCGTGGACGGCAAGGGCTCACCTTCAGGGGGCCCCTGGAGATGGGAAGAAGACAGAGGGCAGTCAGAATTGGCAGTACAAAGCCCCTGCTCCCAAGCGAGAGCTCCTCATGCCCAGAGAGAGGCACCCCTGTCTCATGGGCAGTGGAGCTCGCCTCAGTAAGCACCTAACCGGTTTCTCACCCTGCAGGCAGGCGCCCGGACGCAAAGCATCTCCTCAGACCCAAGACCCGGCTCACTCCCCAACACGAGTTTACGAAAGCCCCCTTTCCCTTCCCTGTCTAGCTTGCCTAGACCTTGCTTGAGATCCTTGCTGAAGGTTGGATTTTTACTTTTTTTTTCATTCGTTTGTATGCACGAGTGCATGACAGAGGACGCACGTGTGACACTGTGTCCATGTGGATGTCAGAGGACAACGTGGAGTGAGTTGTCTCCTTCTACTTTTATGGTGGCCAGACCCACACCCTCACCCACTGAAGTACCTTGATGGTCAGTCTGTCTTTGTAAGATTTATTTATTTTATATATGTGAGTACACTGCTGCTCTCTTTAGACACACCAGAAGAGGGCATCAGATCCCATTACAGATGGTTGTGAGCCACCATGTGGTTGCTGGGAATTGAACTCAGGACCTCTGGAAGAGCAGTCAGTGCTCTTAACCGCTGAGCCATCTCTCCAGCCCCCAAAATTTATTTTATTTTTTTGAGATCTACCTATCTTTTTAAACCACAGTGCCCCCAAGTGTGTGCCCAAAAGGTAGGGAAGAAACCTGGCTTCCTCACCTGGGCAGAAGAAGTCTTGGTCCTGGAGGGTAGGTTGATGGAGGAGGCGACAGGAAACTGAGTATGTGTGAGCTGAGCGGGGGCATGGTAGGTGCGGATGTCACCATACCTGTATTCTTGGAACAGCTCACCACTGGAGTGCACAATCTGCACCCCGTGGGTTACAACCACAGGTGGGGTCAGAGGCAGCCCCTGAAGCTGGCTGCTGGGTGTGACTGTGAGAATGCGGGCTTCACCATGAGGGGGTGGGGCGGGGGTAGGGACAGGAACCGGGACAGGCACAGGGGCTGGAGCCGGGACTGTCTTGGCATCTGAAGTCTTAACCGCTTCCTTCACCTTGTTGGCTGGTGGCACCTTCACCACCCCCTCTGTGGCCCTTGGCTGTTCACTGACAGCAGTCACATGTGGATGTACCATGATCCGCACGTCCCGGGGAACAGTGTATGGGTGCAACCGGTACTCGGACTGCATGACCAGCACTTCCGACTGCACAGGGGCTGCAGCTCGAGCCACAGGGAGGTGATAGTGAACTTCTTCCTCAGGAGGGTGCTGTGTGGCCAGAGCAGGCACACCAGTTGTGGCTGGCTGGGGTGTGCTCACACGCTGTGGGGCCCTCGCCTCTACCTGCTGGGGCTGCAGAGGGGCCCGAGGAGAGTGCAGTGTTTCTGGCCGGATGCTGTAGGTGATGCTGGGCAAGGTGGGAGTGCTCATTCTCACCTCACCTTGTGAGAGGTGACCGAGGGACACCGTCTGAGTGATGCTGTGGGGGGGCATGATGACAGACTGCTCTGGGTGTATACTGGAGATGAACTGTGGCACCGGAATGCCCGCAGCCAGCATGACAGTGGCATTGGTGGAAAGCGCTGTGGATGTCGTGCTGCTGGGGTGGCACGCCCTAGGGAACGCGCCTGGTGGAGGCCCAGGAGGTCGAGGAGAATGAGTATCTGGTTTTGTGGTTGCCAAGTGAGCGATGGTTCGATCTGCTGGGTTGCTGGGTCCAGAAGGAACATGGTTCACTTCTGCAGGCAGTTTGCTGGGCAGGGCAGGAGGGTGATGGGGAGTGAGGGTGGGCCCCAGGTTAGCTGGCTGAAGGACCTTGGTCTCTATTTTCAGAGTGACAGGGTCAGCAAGTTTCTTGTTAGTGGTGACTATGCTAGGGGTGAGGACTAGTTGGTTGTGAACCAGCACTGGGGGTGTGTTGATGCCCTGGGTGAGGACCTTCACTGTGCCACCTTGGGTGACAGGCGTGGACACTGAGAGGTGAATGGGCTCAGGCTTCTCCAAGGATGGACGGTCCGTCTTCACAGAGGAGATCACAGGAGAGGCATTGTACGTCTGGGCAGTCAGCACCAGGGTAGAATGGGCGGCCACATTTGCGAAGGCTGAAGGGGTCTGAGGGCCTTTGGGTGCAGACTGGGTGGGGGTGACGGAGTCTGCTTTCACTTGGGACTTCGATACAGACTGCTGAAACTCCATGTCCACTGCACTGGCCGGAGGGATCCGGCTGATCTTGGCACTGACCCGCTGTGGGCCTTCCGTCTTCTGTCCCGAGTAGCTCAGAAGCACCACCCCTTCTGAAGTATTCACACGCAGGCCTGCACCAGAGCCGGCATCTGCTGGCCGGTCATCAATGACTGACATGGAGCCAGGGTGGAAGCGGCTGTTCTCACTGCTGCTTGCCCTCTGCTTGCCCTTTGCTGCTGGGGCAGGCACTGCACCTGTCATGGCTGCTGTGCCTGTAGTGGCCGTCACGCCACAGGCAGCAGTCACGGGGCCAGGGGCAGCGTTCACCGTGCCCACTGTGGCACTCACTGGAGTGGTCAGGACATTAACAGGCCCAGTGAGGACATTCACGGGCCCCTTTAGCAGATTCACGGGCCCAGCAGGGGTGCTCACCAAACCTTTCAGGGTGGCTACTGAGCCCTTCACAGGACCCTTTAAGGCATTCACCGGGACCAGGGAGACATTCACCAGACCAGTCAGGGCACTCACCAGGCCAGTCAGGGTCTGAGGAGCTGGCTTTGCCAACGTTATCTTCTGTGAGTTCTCCAGGTCAATGCTAACGGGCATCCGGCTAATCACAGATGTGATTTTAGGGGCAATGACTGGAGCCAGCTTCTCTTTGTCAGCAGCCACTGGAACCTCTGAGGCTTGTGTGTCAGCATTTGATCCCATGGCTGCTGATTTTTCTTCTGACGGGGGATGCTTGGGTTCACAAGGAGGGGCTGGCGCCTCCTGCAGACACGGGGCACTCACGGGCTCTGCAATGGCTGGAGTGACACTTGTGGAAGTAATGCCTGTGGCAGATACATATTTGGGGTCCATGAGGATCTTCCTCAGTGTACTGGAGCTGGTGTCCACATCAGAGGCTTTTGTGTCTGGGGGAAGAGCCGGAGATGGGGTAGACTGAGCCCGAGGCTCTTCCTGTCTTGTGATCCACTCTGTCACCTTAGGAGGGGGACTTTGATGTGGGACTCCCCCAGGAATGACAGGAGGTGGGAGCTTTGCTATGGTCACTAAAGGAATTGTGGGTGGAGGTATGCTCGAGTCACTGGGTGGGGTCACGGGATCACTTTCAATGATTGAATGCACCTTGAACCTGGCTTGGGGTTCATCATCCATCAGTGCTGGCTGGGAAAGGGGGGGCAGGTCAGGAGGTGCGGGGGCTTTGCATGGAGTCTTTTCTTCAACACTGTTGTCCTGGGACAGACTCTCAGCAGGAGGGGTCTTGCTTGGGTCAGAAGTGCACTCGCCATGAGGGGAGTGAGGCTTCTCGCACTGTTTCTCTTCCTGGGGAGCTTCAGGGGGGGCTGCCACCGGCTCATTGGCAGCAGGGCTCTCACTTTGAGCCTGCTCGGCCTCAGGGGCTCGAGTCTCTGTGACAGCCACCACTTTCTTGTTGGCATTCCTTTTCCGACGTCGGGTTGTCTTTTGGCGCCCTTTGTCCTTCCGGGGAGGAGTGACTTCCACTTTCGACCCTTTGGCTTCCTGTACAGAGTCACTGCCGTCTCCTCTGGCTTCCTTGGTGTCTGCAGAGCCTTCTGGTGGCTCCGACGCACTGACTTGTGGGGCAGAGGATTCTGTTGCTGCTTCTGCCTCCAAGATTCCTGACAGGGCTTCATGGGGTCCTGGCTCCATTTCTTCCTGTGGGTGTGTCTGAGATCCTGGGGGAACAGAAGGAGAAGCAGAGAAGTTCTCTGGCTCTCCAGAGCTGTCATTGATGATGGAGCCAATGGCCGCAGCCAATTCAGTTTCGCTTGCCTGGTGTGCTGGCTTGTGGCCACGCCCAGTGGCAGGCTCTTCAGCCGCTCCTGTGGCTGTGCCCTTGTCAGCAGCACCAGTGGAGGGCTCGGGGAGCTTTGCGATGTTCTCCACAGCCTGCTCCAGTTCCATCTGCTTGGCTAGCTGAGTGGCTTCTTGGGACACCGTGGTGGCAGACACATTTTCCTTCTGTGCTTCCTTGTCAGGATCAGCTGGGTTGTTTCCCAGCCGAGGGGAGGAGCCACTTCCCTTCTGGGGGCTCTCACTTTTCTGAGGAGAGACCACCACAGGCCCGGCTTCCTTGTCTATGGCTTGCCCTGTTGCCCTGGCAGCCATTTCCAGGCTTTTCAGATGTGCGGCTCTGTCCATCCCCGACCTGGTGCTCCGAGCACGGCCTCTCTTTGATTTGTAGGTTTTCTCAGGAGGTTTTCTCCCCACGACCTCAACTGGGAAGGTGTCAGGTCCGTTTTTGTGTGTGCTGGGGTCTCTCCTGTCGCGTTTTGCCTCACTTGCTGCTTCTCTATCAGCTCTGGCCTTAGAGTTACCTTCCCTCGTGCTCACCTGGGCACTGGCCTCGGCAGCGGCCTCAACTTTTTGCTCGTTTCTCCCCCTTTTTCCCTGGGGCCCACCAGCAGCTGCCACTTTCTGAGACCTCGGCGACCTCCAGCCCTCAGCGGGCCTGGGAGTTTCTGCCGGCTCTTTTCTCCCATGTTCACCACCCTCTTCGGCACGCCGGCGGGTTTTGGGAGGCCTTCCTCTCCGAGGGGTAGAAGGAGGTACCACGGCCTCCTGTAGCTCCCGCTCCAGCCTCTTTCTAGTCACTCTGGGCTGCTCAGTAGGCTCTTTGGCTGGAGACCGGCTTTCGTGGTCAGTCATGGTGGCATACACACTCCTCACATTCCGGCGCCTGGTTCTGCTGAGAGGCAAGCTAGGCTCTGGGTGCTCCGTGTCTCCCCCAGAGCTTTTAGACGCAGTCCTTGTGATCTTCTCTGCCTCCATCTTTAGTTCTAACAGCTTCTGTGCTTCCCCACGAGGAGAGCTGGACCGTTTCAGCTTTTCCCGGTCTATCCTCTCGCTCTTCCTGGTGACAGGCTTCTCCATGACGCTTGCGGCAGCTGCCTGGATGGACGTCTTGGCGCGCTTGCTTTTGTTGGTCTTCCTGTCTTTTGCAGTGACTGGAGGATTAGCTTCTACATCTTCAGAAGCTGGGGGCTGAACTTCTGACAGGACTCCAGCTTTCTGAGTGGTGTCAGGCTCAGTGCTTGGAGTTGTATCTGGCTTCTCCACGTCAGGTTCTTCGGCTTCCTCAGACCTCTGAGTCAATTTTGAAAGTGGCTGGGGACTGCTGGGTTTTGGGTCTACATTGCTTTCTACCTGGGAAGCTGTGGTTCCGGGGGTCAGAGGCTCGGCATCCACACAAGGGACAGCGTCAGTAGTTGCATTTTCTTGAGGAGCCGAAGGTGCCACAGCAGCGCTGTCACGGCTGTCCTCTCCAGGGGGTACGTCCACCTGCTTGAGCTGTTCCACGGACACAGAAGCCGGCTCACATACAAGCTTTGTTTCTTCCAAGACAGGAGTGGGCTCCACGAGCTTCTCTCCTGCCAGTGAAGGAGTCTCTGCTGTCTCCTCAGCTTTCTCTGGTGCCGAGGAAGCTGGTTCTGGCGTCACGGCGCTAACAGCAGGAAGCCCAGCTGAAACGGGGGCTTTCGGCTCCAGCTCTTTAGTCTCCGTGGCAGGTTCTGGAGTTTTGGGATGAGTCTCTGGATCCTCCTGCTTCTCAGCCTCTTTGGGCTTCTGGTCCTTCTCCTTCTCCTTCTGCTGCATCCGTGTGAGCTCCATGAATCTGCTGTGGAACAGAACCACTGGCTCCTGGACCGAGTCACTTGTGCTGTTTGCACCCTCAGATGCCTGCCGGCCGTACAGCCTCCCGGGAGCAAAGTCAGACTCCTCGCTCTTCCTCTCAAGGTGCTGCAGCCGCTTGGAATCTTGCTCAAAGATGGAGCTGTGTAAGAACCGCGAGGCAAACAACTCCTGCCTCTCCTGCTCCTCCTCCCTGTGCTCGTCCTTCTTATCATCCAGTTTCCCCTCTGAGTCCGTCCTGATTTTCTTCTTCTTCATGTACCAGGATGGAATAGGTCTGGGGGCCGAGTCGACCTTTTCTTTATCTTTGTTGTTTCGAAAATTAGCAAACCGGGAGTCCCAGTCAAGGAAAGACCAATTTTCTTCACGGGATGATGAGAGGGATTTGGCTCTTTCAAGCAAAGCTTTAGTGTCTGGTGTGATTGTCTTGTCCAGTGCAAAAGAATAAAATTTATTCCTTTCTAAAGAACTAGAGAGTCTTTCATCTCGCTCACGTAGTTTTTGGTCTCTGTCCCTCAATAAAAAAGACAACCGAGGGCTGTCATAGAAGGTGGAAGCTCTGGGGGACTGGGACCTATGCTCAGCGTCCTCATCAGAATCAGAGGGCACCTCGCCAGGCTCCAGGTCACGCACAGACCTCTTTCGTAGACTGTCTCTCTTAATTACACTGTTTGGGAAACTGACATCAAACCGGCTAGGGTCCTGTTTCATCTGAGGGTCCCAACGATTTGGTTCACCTTCAGAATTCAAGACAGACAGCTTTATTTTGGCCATGTCTGCTGCCTGTTCTCTCTTGCCAGAATCATAAGGATTACATTTTAATGGGTCTTCTCTCACTGTTACATTAGAATAGGGGAGGCCTTTTTCATCCACTTTAGGTGACCCTTTTACTGACATTAGCCTAGGGGAACCCATGGGGTCATCATCTTCATGGAAGGAGCCATGGCGGACACTCGGAGAACAGCTGGTTCTTTCTGAGTCCTCACTGATCTGTCGGGAACTTCGGTAATTTCTCTCTCTTTTGGTACAGATATCAAAATCTACGTGGTCCGTCCTTCGCTTCTTGCTGGGCGGGGAGTCATCAGTGACATCCTGAGGGGGCTTGCCCACCTCGTGGACCAGGCTGCGCCTTTCGTATTCATCTACATCTTTCTTGGGACTTCCAGACTTCTCAGCCTTGGCTATCTCCATCTCCAGCCGCTGCTTTCGGCGACTCTGCTCCATCTGCTTTCGGTAGCTTTGCGTGTGATCAATGTCAATGCCAAGTTTCTCTTCAGCACTCCCTCCATGTGGCTTCTCCTGGCCTGCTTTGTGCTCTGCTAGTTCCTCTCGAGGCCGGCAGTAGTTTGTCCTCACTTCCTCTTTCTCAGGCCCTTGATTCTCTAGGAGCTGCAGCTGTTTGGGCTGAGGTTTGGAGGGGATGGTTTTTTTGGGCTGGGCTTCTTGAGTCTCCACAGGTCCGTGCACTGGTTCTCCCAGTCCTGCGTGTGCGTCTGTGCTGGGCCGAGCGCCAGGCCCTGTGGGGACAGCAGCAGGCTCCTGGCAGTCTTTGGGGCTGAGAGCTGAATTGAGTCTTTCCAGCTTAGTTTTTTTTGATTCCCTTTTAAGGATTTCTTTTCTCACAGGCTTTCTTTCAGACTCTCCTTCCCTCAGTGAAACACCATCTCTCGACGTGTCAGACTGCTTCTTTAAAAGTACGCGAGTATCCTCTGTCTCAGGGCTGATTTTCTTGATTTCTGGTTTTTGCTTTTCTATTTTCAAGCTGGAATCTGCAAAGCGCCTTTTCCTCGCTTCCAGCTTTTCCAAGTCCAGAGCACTGAGCTCAGGCGCCTGCTCTGGCTTGAGGGTCTTCCTGAGCTTAGGCCTGCCCTCCTTATCCACGACCTCTGCGTGGCTCGAAAGGGCCTTTTCCCTCAGCGCTTTCCCTCTGGCGGCGTCCGCCTTGGATGAGTCCGCCTTGGCAGGCTCCCCCTGAGAGGCCTGAGCTTTCTGGTCCAGGGCTGAGGACTTTGCAGCATCATGGCTGAGCCTGGCTTTGAGCTTCTCTGGGGGTGGGTGGTCGACGACCTTGCCCTCCTTTTCCTTTACTCGGGTCAGAACCACACAAGGTACAAGCTCCAGGCGGTTCTTGGCTGGCCCTTCCTTGTCAGCCCTCGCTCTGCTCAGTGTGGCCGCGCCCCGTGGCGTCCCAGGGCTCTGCTCCCGGTCGTTCTCCTGCTCTGCTTCAGAAGACTGAGAACTAGGGGAACGAGCTTTCCCTTTTCGCTTCTGCCTGTCAGGTTTGTCCTTTTCTACCTTCTCCTTGCGAATTATTCGTCTCTCCCTCTCTGCCCTCTCAGGGTCAAAAGTTCGTTCTTTATCTGTTTTTTCATTTTTTGTATAGCGTTCCAACCGAGCCTTCTCCAGTTTATCGTACCGTGGGGGAGACACGGAGCTGCAGCTTTCACTCCGCTCTGAGGACCGGCGGTACAGCCTCCTCTCAGAGTCACTTGGCAATCTCTCCGAATGTGCAGGAGACACCCCAGGGCTCTGTGGACGACGCAAATGCACGGGACTCTGACTTCGCTCAATGGGTCTCCTCTCATGGTCCCGGTCAGATTCAAATCTCTCCCGTTCTCGCTCTCGTTCTCTCTGCCTATAGCTGTATTCCCGAATATCTTGTTCATAAGGATCACTCCTATATTCTCTATATTCTCGAGGATCATCATAGTACCGGGACTCATAATACTCTCCTTGGTACGTCTCCCATTCTGAGTAAAACTCTCTCCCCCGAGCTGGATAGTCCCTCCTGGAGTCCTCAGGGTAGGTGCCTGGAGTGCGGACACTTTCATAGTATGTCCGATCTTGACTGTAGTCATAGGATCCTCTTCGTTCCTCTCTGCCAAACATCAGAAAGATTACGTTAGCTTCTCTGTCTTTTCACTTGCAGTCCCACCTCCGCAACCCCAGCACTCAAGGGACAGAGGCAGGAGGACGGACGGCACTTGGGACCTGGCCAGCCTACAGTGCAGTGAAACTCTCTTACACAAGGCATCTCTGGAACCCTCTAGTGCTTAGTCACTTGGCCAACCTCAGGTGTTTAGCAGTAGCTCCTAAGCCAAATGAAGCACTGAGGATTTAAAAGCTGGTCGCTAAAAAAATTCAAATGTAAAATGCAAGGTTTTCATTAAGCTCTGGACTGCAACTCACTCTGTAGGCCGGGGTGGCCTCCAGTCACAGAGATCCCCTGCTCTGCCTCTGAGGTGCTGGGGTTAAAGGGAACAGTGACCACATGGCCAGCACTGACACAGTTATACAAAAAACTCAATAATCACAAATAAATGATACAAGTTTAAAGAGACCCACTGCTACCTACCTTTACCTCACTGTGCTAAACTGTATATATGTATACATTGCTACACTGCACCCAGTAAATAGATGTTATTATATCAAATTTTTTGAGAAGAATTTTTCAAACATTTAATCTCACCCAGGGCTGGAGAGGCATCTTAGAAGAGCACTTATTATTCTTGTAAAGGACCCATGTTAGTTCCCCAGAACTACGGAATGTCTCACAACTGTCTACAACTCCAGGTCCAGGGGTCAGATGCCTCCTTCTCATTTTCTTGGGCACCAGAAATACCTGGTGCACAGACAAACATGCAGGCAAAACACTCACGCATAAAATAAAAACAAAGAACTCGCAGATAGATTTCTGGGTGTTGGAGGCCAGCCTGGGCCACAAAGCAAGCTCCAGGCCAGCCAAGGATTTATGGTGAGATCCTGTCCCCGAAAAACCTAATGTTTGTTGCTGGTTTGGGTGGTGGTTCAGTTTCTTCAAGACAGGGTTTCTGGCTGTCCTGGAACTCACAGAGATCTGCCTGCCTCTGCAGTGATTATATGTTAAAGCAGTGTTTTCTCCCCCCACCCCATCCTGTATAATATATGCAAGTGGCGGAGGCCTGAGGTTGATTTTGGGAATCATTCTCTAAAGCCCTTTGGCCTTATCACTGAGGTAGACAGCGTCTCTCAAACAGACACAAAGGAGTTTGTGGATAAGCTAGCTCTGGCGATCCCCCTCTGCCTCCCGAGACTAGAGTTACAGGCAGGGTAACCGTACCCACCGGCATTTACGTGGGTTCTGGGGACCTGCACTCCAGTCTTCATGCTTGGACTGAGCCACCTCCCCTGCCCTGTTAAAACATTTTAGATAGACTGAGTTAACTAGCTCCAGGGCTAGAGAGATGACTCAGCAGTTAAAAGCGTTGTTTCTGCAGAGACCCTGGGGTCAATGCCTAGTACCCACGAGACAGCTCCTAACTCCAGGGGACCCAGTGCTCTATTCTGACTTAGGTAGGTACCAGGCATTCACATGATGTACAGTTCACAAAACAATTACAGACAAATTAGTTTCAACTTTTCTGTTTACTTAAAAAATTTTTTTCCTCAAATTGCCAGCTAACAAATTAAGACTGGCTTCAAGCTCGGAGGGAGACACTCCCTAGAGCTGCTAGCCCAGTGAACTAAGAACCAAAGTCACTCACTTTGTGAAACTGAGCATGCTCATACAAGGGGAACGGGGATTCCTTCACATTCATTCCCCGAAACTCTTCCTGTGGTGTGCATCTGATGTGTGTGATGTCTAGGGACAACTCTGCAGCCTTGGTCCTCCCTTCATCTGGGTTGCAGGGATCAAACTCAAGCTCAGGCCTTCATGGCCAGGGTCACACCTGCTGAGCCATCTTACTGAGCATCCCAGAGAATTCTAAGTGAGAAATGGTCCCAAGTCCCAAATTCCTGAAAGCTTAAAATCTAAAATTTTAAAGCAAAGCATAGTGGTACACACTGTAACCTCAGGAGGTGGAGGCAGGAAGATCACAAGTTCAAGGTCAGCCTATGCCACATGAGAATGTAATGATACTTATACAATGATAAACCAAAGTAAATGTCTGTCCACTTTTCACTTTTTGAGTCCATACTACATAGTTACAGATCAACAGTCCTCTCAGGTGTGAGGACACAGGCCTGTAATCTTAGCTACTTGGAGCCTGGGGCAGGAGAACCACAGGTTCAACACCAACCTGGGCTGCATAGTGAGCTCAAAGCCAACAAACCCAAGGGGACCTGGAGACACCACTGGCAACCATAAGTTTTGATCCTCAGTACTACCCACAAACAGCCAATCAATAATCAACCAAATAATCATGCTCTAGCTAAAAAGCCAGTCTTGGTAAGTGGTTCTGTCTTGGGTGGGTGAGGCACGTTCACTTTAGCAAGTACTATCATCGACTGCACAGACATGGTCTCCTGACTGCACTCTGCAGCCTTACAGCTTACTTTTTTGGCTAATTGTAACATACTAATATTAGCTAAAACAACAGATCTTTGGCTGGATGTGGTGGTGATCCACATCCTATCCTCTGATTCTAGAACTCAGGAGGAAGAGAAAGGCAGGTCATGAAACTGAAGCCAGCTTTGTCTACATAGAAACTTCCAGACTAGTGAGGTTTAGGGAGGGTTACAAAATAAGATACTTTAAAAAAAGAAAAAAAAGGAGCCCAGCAGTTGTGGCGCACACCTTTAATCCCAGCACTCAGGAGGCAGAGGTAGGTGGGTCTCTGTGAGTTTGAGGCCAGCCTGGTATACAAAGCAAGTTCCAGGACAGCCCGAGCTACACAAAGAAACCCTGTCCACACACACACACACACACACACACACACCACACAGTCAGCATGGCGAATCCATCTCTTACAGAAAAAAGTTCCCGAGCTACACAAAGAAACCCTGTCCACACACACACACACACACACACACACACCACACAGTCAGCATGGCGAATCCATCTCTTACAGAAAAAAGTTCAAGGTTGTTTGCCTTATCACAGAATGGAGGGAATCCATCCCACTGAAAGTGAAAGGGTGACGTTTTGCATGTCAAGTAAGAACTTTTAGCAGTCAGGTTATAGAACACTGTTCAGGTTAGACAGGAAAACCTATTTGACTGCCGGGCAGTGGTGGCGCATGCCTTTAATCCCAGCACTTGGGAGGCAGAGGCAGGTGGATTTCTGAGTTCGGAGGGCAGCAGCTGGTCTACAGAGTGAGTTCCAGGACAGCCAGGGCTACACAGAGAAACCCTGTCTCGAAAAACAAACAAACAAAAAAACAAACAAAAACAAAAGAAAACAAAACAAAACAAAACAAAACCTATTTGACTGCAAATTCATTCTGAAGTCATTCTGGGACGGTGGAAAAGAGCTCAATGCACTGACAAGAACCATGGGCAGATGACATCCTGTGAGCTCAGTAACAATCGACCTCACTGAGGGATGCAGGCTATCTCAGCGGTCCTGTAGAGACCTCACTGAGGGATGTAGACTCAGAGGTGCTTGCCTAGTGATGTAAAATCTTGAGCTCAGTGCCCAGCAGCAAGGACACAAGCAAATCACCAAAAGCTATCCAACCTTCAGTTACAAACCAAGGAGCTGCCTCTCAGTAGAGGACGTGAAGAGCAAACGGCATAGAGGCCTGCACAGGGACAAGCCCTGGATTTTGCAGGGTTTGTAATCCTGAGCTGAATCATAAAGTCAAGCATCCTTCCCAGCAGACATCACTACTCAGAAGGGAGACTTCCTCACTTTCTAGAAAAGGAAGGAGAGGTCCTTCCTTGTCCGTGGCTGTGAGGACTGCGCCTTATGCCAGTGACATCCGGAACCCCCTCCCTCTGCTTCCTACAGTCAGAGATAATGCCAAGGACTGGGATTTCTTACGGGGTCCCTTGTTCTGCGGGACGAGGGGTTCTGGCCAGGTGTGCACGGGATTCGGCTTTGACAAACAGACTAGACACGAGTGGTGTAAGGTCTGAGTGTATTTTTCAAATATGGAGTCAGGTTTATATAGTCGATACGGAAGGGTTTGAAAGAGTCAGGTGGTACAAGGGTCAAGATACATCAAAACAAGGTGTAGGCACATAGCCCTGAACACAATGAGTCAGCAGCAAAGTAAATACATGTTAATTTAGCAGGAACTAAACAAGGATTACAATCTGAAAGAAAGCTAGCTCTGACTAAGGTGACCTTGGCTTAGAAGCCAGGTGCAGATAGTTCCTCTTCAGTTTGTTGTTTTGGTTACAGACTGGGTGGGCCTAAGTAAGTTCCTCAATTTTGTAGTTTTTCTGGGCTAGCAGAGGTTAGCCCCAGGGAACACTTGTTAAGCTAGTTCCTAGGAGTGATTCAGCTGCAAATCTAATATAGCCTGCCTTACCTAGACTAAGAATGAGGATTTCACCTGATCTAGTCCTGGGATAATTCTCTCATTCTGTAAGCTTTAATGCCCTACCCACAATGCTGGAGGCAATTAGTTTGAATGGCTTAAGATTCCAAGTCAGGGTTTGACTAGGACTTTGGAACATTGGTGAAGGTCAGAAAGCAATGTCCGAATTTTCTATTGCTAGCTGTAAAGAAATGATATCTTGGTAAGTTCCTAGCACACAACAAGTACGAGGACATATCTGGGCTACCTCTGAGTTTGGGGTGCCAGGCGACAATGCGGAGGCAGGAGACTGACTTTCCTTGAAGTTTACGCTTCAAATACCACCATCATCAAGTGTGCGTGTGTGGCAAGATAAGAACCATTAGATGGGGTAAATAACCATGGAGATGAGCTGAGGGACAGAGCCACACACAGCGCCTCACTAAAATCAGTGTAAGTCTCAATAGTAATATACAAAACCAACTCCTACACTACATCACCAACCTCGCAGGACACTGCTTTGTAAGAACTATTAATGTACACAGAGAGGATTGTAACAGAATTGTTAAAGCCTCAAGTGCAATGAAGCCTCCAACATGCGCCCTGCCCTCACCCTCAGGTAGAGCTGCTTTAAGAACTGACATGATGACAGCAACCTTGGGAAGCAGCTCAGTTAGCTAGCATGGTGACAGCCTGGCAAGGTAAGGCTGCACGAGGTCCCCAGCACACCTACATCAGGTGTAGCGGCACACACATGAACTAAAGTACAGACGCAGAGACAGAGAGACCAAGTTCAAGGTCATCCTCAGCTATAAAAGAAGCCTGGGGCTAGACATAGCTTTATAAGCCCCTCTCTCAAAAACAAAACAAAACAATAAAACTATAACCAATGACTTCAAACCACTATTCTGGGAGCTGGAACTGAGGCGATTCTGTGCACACACGCCCCTGCTTTCTCTGATGGCAGGGGTTCTGATAGAAGAGCCAACTGGCAACTCTCTCTTGAAGAACTGTAAAATTTCAGTGTTTTGCAGTTTGGATTCTAATCGATTTATGAGTAACTATCAAAGCCTTAGCTTTTAAGTTTGGCGTGGGGGAGCGGGGGGAGGGGGTGATTTTTCACTTAAAAGCTCAGGAGATCAGTGACCTAGCAGGATATCCAGTTAGGACATGCCAAGAAGAGACACTGCTGTATACTCCAACATAACAAACGGGGAACCGTGGCAGGAGATGGAGATCTGTGCTGGGTTCTAGCAGGCCTCCAGGATTCCAGAAGTTCTTGACTTAACTGTCAAAAGCCTTTGATGTGCATGGGGTGGGGGTGGGGAACAGCGCTGAAACTCCAGAAGACCACCGCAGACCAGCGTCTGGCAAAAGCTTTTTAGTATAAACAACAGTTTAACTACTCAACAGAAGAAGAAAAAAAAAATCAAACGTGACATCACCACGACTAAAAAAATTTCTTACCTTCTGGACAGCCAAAATTGCCGGTTTATAAATGATCTGACTTACTCTATTTTATAAGAATCACACATCACAAATATTCCTGATACAAGGGCACTCAGTGAGGACTGAGACTGAAGAGAGACAAGGTAACCAACCCAACCTACTTTCAACTACATAAAAAAAAATTTGTAAAAATAACCTTTGCTTTCTATACAATGTGTTTGGGGAAGAAAGCATAAGTGAGAAAAAGAACAAAATGTCAGGCTACTTAAATTAGAACCCAAGCTACACTGGCAGGTCTGCTGCACACACCTAAGGCTGGGGGTGGTTCTGAGGTCCACCGCAAACCTGAAGAAATACCTACCTTCTCTCTGTTAGCATTTCATAGAAATCTCTCATATCCTGACCAGACTTCTCCATGCAGTGATAAAAGGCCAGTTGGCTTTCCCGATTTGCAAAGTCCACCTTAAAAAAAAAAAAAGAACTCATAATATAACCCATTACTACAGGATGAACACATGTAGAACAAACATAAACAATATATAAAAGTATTTTAGAAATCTCAGATTTCAATATTGGAAAGTTTTTTGAGACAGTGTTTCTCTGTATAGCCCTGGCTACCTGGAACTCATTTTGTAGACCAGGCTGGCTTTGAACTCAGAGTTCCTCCGGCCTCTGCCTCCTAGGGCTAGGACTAAAGGTATACACCACATAGCCAACCAATGTCTACTTTGAGGCCCATGCCCAGCCCTGCCTGGATAACGAGGAGGCTGAAGCTGAAGGCCTAGAGATGCAGGGTGGAACCCAACGCGCCCCCGCCCACAGCAACCAAAGGACAGCTAGTATCTCCTGCTCTACTCAAGATGCCTAATCCAGCTGCTGTGGGAGAGGCTGCCTGTGGCAGCTGATGGGAACAGATGCAGGCCCACAGCCTGCATGGCTCTACAAAGTACTCTGGGCGTGGTCATGGCCATGGATTTGATGTTTGGGGATACCTAAGGGTGGGAATGGGGTGTCTCTGATGTGAGGCTTGTGCCTGGGCTTGGGGTATCCTGTGCCATGCTCAGTGCTGGCACCAGGAGGCCTGCTTTTTTCTGTGGGGAGGGGAAGCTGTGGTAGGGATATAAGAAGTATGCTCTTTAATGCCCAGCCAATTTTGAAGTTTACAAGAAATTTTTTTTTAAATATAAAACTCTGAAATTTTATACAAATATTGACAGATACATTTTAAGGTTCCAGAACCCAATCTGGCGTGAGGGGGCTGGACTTGATGCAATTCCCAAACCAAGGAGAGAGGCTGAGCCAGGATGGCAGCAATCATAAGCTTGGGGCCAGCCACACAGTGCGACCCTTTCCTACAGCATGCCTAAGACACAAATCTTCTACCTCTGCAAAGCAAACAACCAATCAAATAATGGGGGTCTGGGGGGGGGGGGGGAGAGAGAGAGACAGAGATAGACAGGCAGGCAGACACACACCATGGAAACATTTTTCTCCCAGAATCCTGAGTTAGCAAATGCGTGGGACATGAGGTGGGCCCTCTGCAGTGCAGCTGAGTTTTTGGTCTAGCCATTGCAACAGGGCACAGGAGACAGCACAGCTCCAGTCCCGGGCTGCCGAGCATCAATTTTATGTCCTATTGCCAAAGTATAATTATATTTTAATCTAATCATCAGCTCTTAACAACATAATTAAGCCAAACAGCCAACAAATGAAAAGTTTTTATAAATAAACAATACCACACACACACACACACACACACACACACACATACACACACTCAGCCACAGGTAGCCCCCTTTGGAAACTGACTGACTAAATGAGCCACAGGCACACAGACACACACTGTAATAGGAAAAGGAGGGTCCTGCAGCAAGAGTACAGGTAAGAACATCAGGCACCCAGGAAAGGAGAGATGCGTCAAGAAGGGCATTACATTCTATATAATATGTAGGGAAGGATCTAGGGCTAAGGGCACAAAAGACTTGTGTCCACAAATAGCAAGTATGAAAATCCTAATATTTCCCCTAAACACCGAGGGCAAATAAAAGCATGATTTATAAACCACTCCATGCTGGCCACCTACAGAGGTAACTATGGGTAGAGATCTGAAAAGATTTTGTTTGGCTTCTGGTTTTTTCTGTTTTGTTGCTTTTAATGTTTAAGGCCTTCAAACTAAAGGCACAGGCACATGCAGCCTCTGGCTTTTGTTAGTCACTGTGCACACCTTAATCTTATTCCCACCAATTTTCCTGCCCTTGGTCTCCTTGACAGCTGCTTGTGCATACTCAATCTCGCTGTAGAGAACCAGAGCCATGCCTTTCAAGCGGTCAAACACCACCTGCAAAAAACAAAACAACAACCAATCAAGAGCTACATCTACTGGCTTGAGTGTCAGTTCCAACAAATCCCAATTCACAAGGATACTACTAAGAAAAAGTACTGTATTCAGAGTATTCTAAAAAAAATGCAGGCTTTTCCAGAAGAGGCATGTCTTAATAAACACAATAAGTTCGGTGCGTAGAGGCACGGAAATCGTGGTACTGAGGCTCCGTGTTTGTCACACCGTTTTCTATATTTTACTGTTTTTCTACTGTCTTCACTGTAAGGAGACCGTTCTTCTATCTCAGGCTCAAAATCATGCTAAGACCACAGAGTTGGCTGAGATCCTTTTCTTGCTGTTTAGGCATGCTACCTGGCAAATACTGGTGGGGTAAAAATTTTGCTGTATGTACTTAAACAGATCAAATCTATGGACAAAACTCACAGAAAGAGAACTTGCCTAACCTAACCATGATCCAGTGTTCAGTCCTCATCACCACAAAAAACAAGTGAAGGTAAGCATTTGATTCCACTTTGGTCTGGGTGTGAATTCTCTTCTCCTTCTATCTACCCGAGCCATGTGCTGTTATTATGGCAATCCTCCTGCCTAAGCCTACCTAATGCTGAGATTACAGCCATGAGCCACCATGTCTGGCTATGAAACTGGCCTGTGTGTGCCACAGAGCATGTGTAGAGGTCAAAGAACAAATACATGTGCCGGCCCTTGCTTCCAACTTGTTTGACATGAATTATTGTTGTTTCTGTGCCACAAAGTCCAAACTAGATGTCCTATGAATGTCTCGAGCTCTCCTGTCTCCACTGGTCAACAGTACATACAGATATTTGACTTGAAAGCTCACTAGTATAAAGACAAGTAACTATTTTTATATGAGACTTACATTTTATAAAACTGTGCAATAAATACCAAAGACTGTGCAACAGACATATATCATGAATAAGCGAAGTATTTTGTTAATCCTTTTTTTTTTTTTAGTTCATTTTATTTTTATGAGTACACTGTAGCTATCTTCAGACACCAGAAGTGGGCATGAGAACCCATTACAGATAATTGTGAGCCACCAAGTGGTTGATGGGAATTGAACTTAGGACCTCTGGAAGAGCAGTCAGTGCTCTTGACTGCTGAGCCATCTCCCTAGTCCCCTAAAATCCTATTTTACTTAACTATACATAAAGGAACCTAAGACTTTCCTAGGATCTTGCCTGTTTCTGAAACAGCTTTACCGTTGATGATTAGCGGTGCTAGTGACTATCCCAGAGCCTGGCCCAATGGACCATAAATCTGAATGCATTTTTCAAAAATGTAGGCATGTATCTCTATATGTATGTGCACACATGTGCAGGTGCCTGCAAAGCCCAAGAGTGTTGAATCTCTCGAGCTGGAGTCACAGGCAGGGCTGATTCCCCTGGCCTGACTGCTGGGAACTGAATCTGGGTCCTCTGAAGAAGTAGTAAGCACTGAGCCTCTCTGAAGACCCATCGAAGAGCATTTTAAGACATGCATTATTAAAGAAAAGGAACATCAACGACAGACAGAGAGACCGCAGGACAGAATAGTAAGAAAACAAAGTCAAAAGCAAGCACCGACCTTTACCACAGGCCCATATCTGCAGAAATGCCGTGTCAAGTACTGGTCAGACACATTTGAAGAAAGCCCATCTAACCACACACAGTTGGTAGGCATGCTCTTTCCAAAACCCAGCTGAAATTGAAAGGGGAAATTATATCACCACAGGTCATAATTACTATCCAACTACAAAGTTTTCAAAAATCTAGTCTTCTATAGAAATGCTGAATCAGCTGCGCGTGCGTGAATATAACTGGGTTTTTGAACCCAGGAGCTCACACATGCTAACGTGTGTCACCAACCAATGCGCCACATCCTTAACTGTTCAAATCAATGTGTAAGTGTACCTGTCCTTTCTCAGCCCTAGAATAGTAAGGTCCTAGAGTCCCACAGCAAATCAAATAGGAGCAACCTATGAGTCGTGCAATCCTCCTACCTTGAGGCGGTTATTTCCAAGGTACTCTCCGTCCATCTTCTTGATAGCCTTACACACACTAGCAATGTCACAGTACTGCAGGAACGCATACTGAGGGACTCCATTCACTTTCTTAATATCAATGTCCTGAAAGAGCCAATCAGTATCACTTAGCAACATGGCAACAAGAAGCCAAGTCCACATAGAATGATTACGAGTCAGATTCCTAGTAACTTCTTAGATCCAAATACATTGTAAACTGCAGGTGTAAAGGCCACACTCAATGAATGCAATCCCACATAAGCCTCCTGGAGAAAAGCAACTGGTTGCAACTCAAAAAAAAAAAAAAAAAAAAAAAAAAAAAAAAAAAAAATCAAATTTCAAATCCAGGGCAAAAAGAAATTCTTAAAAAAAGACAAGGTTATGTACTTAGTGAAATACTTAGAAGTAATTCCCTTTGGCATTGTCAAAAAAGCTTTAGTAGAACCAAACCCCTTAACACAACACCTGAGGTGGACATGGTGACACTCACCTTTAATCCCAGCACACAGGAGGCAGAGGCAGGCTGATCTCTGTAAGTCTGAGGCCAGCCTGGTCTACAGAGTGAGTTCTAGGTTGGCCAGAGCTACACAGAGAAACTCTGTCTCTAAAAGTACAAAACAAAAACAAAGAAAAAAAGAGAAAGAAAACAGGGCGTAGCAGCACATGCTGTCGCCCCAGACCTGGGGAAGGCAGGGGCACTCGGATGCTCAAGGCCATCTGTCACTCAAGGGCACAGGGGGACACAGGGGGCCAATCTCTAACTTGTTCTCAAGGGTTTATTAATTTTTATCTTATGTGTTTGCATGTGTGTTTATGCAGCGCATGTGTGCACTGCTTGCACAGGCCAGAAGAGGGCACTGGATCCTAGGGGAATTGTAATTGCAGAGGGTTGTGAGCTACCACCTAGGTGCAGAAAATGGAACCCAGGTCGGCAGCAAGCACAGCCAGTCCTCTTAAGCACTGGCTCATCTCTCCAGCCTTCCTTCTTCAAAAACAAATACAGTCAAAAAACCAAATAACAATTTTGAAAAGCCACTTGAAATTATAAAAGTATTTGTTTCTTTTTGAAAAAGAGTCTATGGCTGGAGAGACAGCTCAGTGGTTAGGAGAGGAGCCGAGTTCAGTTCAGCTCACAGCGCCCACTTCTTCTGCCTTAACTCCAGGTCCAAAAGCCTCTGATGCTGTGGTCCTCAGTGGCATGTATACACAGATATATACATGATTACATGTCACAAATACAAAACAAATGAACCCCAAACCTAGCCTAGCTAGCCTATAACTCACTCTATAGACCAGGCTGGCCCACACAGCAAGACTGTCTCAATTTTTTTTTAAAAGGGGACTGAAGAGATGGCTTGATGTCTAAGAGCACTGGCTGCTCTTTGCAGAGAACTTGAGATCAGTTTCTAGTATGTACCTGGCAACCCCGGATCACCTGGAAATCCAGTTCCAGGAGTCCAGTGCCCTCTTCTGACCTCTACAGTGCACAGACACATCCTGTACAGACATATACATGGTAAAGAATGCATACGTGTACTCTTATGTTCGTGGGAGGATAGGGAAATCAGGTTTCATACCCAGAATCCCAATACTGAAGAGACTTAGGAAAGACCATAAGTTCAAGGTAAGCTTGGAGCACAGGAGACTCTCCTTTTTAAATATCACATACATACCCACATCCACTCTGGGCCCTGTGCTTACGCTCTGCAAAGACCTACTAAAGCAACATACCACGATTTCTCCAAAGCGCTGAAAAATGTTTCGAAGGTCGTGGTAAGTAGTCGTTTTTTCAAGGTTCCCAATAAAAAGAGTTCTCGTTGCTTTGGGGTGGAATTCATCTATCCTCTCGTCCAAGGGCCGAAACTCATTTTCACTCTCCGTCTCTGTGAGTGGAGGGGGCAGAACAGAGAGGGTGCTTTAATACACTCTCTAATACACAACTGACAAACGACCTCATCCTGTTTGGAGACAGACCTGTACCCTCAGCGGTCAGGAAACAACGCTGACAGGCCTGGAGTTCAAGACCAGCCTGGCCACACAGCAAACATGCAGACACTGAACATTTCACTCTCACACACAGAGAAGTTTAGTAAGAAAGGGTTTTGGTTGCTTGGCTGGTTGGTTAGTTGGTTTGAGTTTGTTTTGAAACAGGGTTCCATGTGTCTTCAACACACAGATAATTCTGTGAGTTTTATGTAGACCAGACTGGCCTTGAACTCAAAGACATATATATCTGCCTGCCTCTGCCTTCTGAGTGCTGGGAATAAAGGTGTGCAACACCATGATCAGTGCTACACTTATTACTACAGTGTACATACATGATGTGAATATGGGTACGTGTGAATGACCAGTGCCACACTTATTACTACAGTGTACATACATGATGTGAGTGTGGGCGCATGTGAATGGAGACCAATGGACTATTGGTCAGTGAGTCTCTCCATTTACCCTACAAGTGCTCCAGGAGTAGACTTCGGTCACCAGACACATACATTTGACCCTCTGATCTTTTTGTTTGCTTGTTTTTTTTGAGACAGGGTTTCTCTGTATAGCCCTGGCTGTCCTGGAACTCACTCTGTAGACCAGGCTGAACTCAAACTCAGAAATCCACCTGCCTCTGCCTCCCAAGTGCTAGGATTAAATGCGTGTACCACCACTGCCCAGCAACACTCTGATCTTAACAGAGAGAGTATGAAACTACAATCTGGTTAAGCGTGGTAACACACACCTGTGATCCTAGCATTTAGAAGGCAAACCCAGAAGAGTTGAGAGTTCAAAGCCAGCCTGTGCCATACAGAGAGTTCCAGGCAACTGTGGGCTATACAGGGCAACCCTATCTCAAAAACAAAAACGAAACAAACAAAAAACCCTACACATACTCTACAATCTACAATGAAATACAGCTCACTAGTAACAGCTTCAATTCATTGACTAGTTTCATTTACTTTCAACATTTTAACGATACATTTCCTGTACACTACATTAATGCAGTAATTCAAATGTCTAAATCAAGACTTATAGGGGCTGGAGAGATGGCTCTGCAGTCAAGCACTGGCTGGCTGCTCTTATAGAGGACCAGGTTCAAGTCCCAGCATCCAGTTCCAAACTATCCAACATCTTCTAGTTTCCATGAATACCAGACACACACATGCACACAGACATACATGCAGGCATAAGACCCATATAAATACCATACTAAAATAATTCATTTAAAAAGACTTTCAGATGTGAGACTGTAGAAAGCGAGTGACATTTGTGGGCCCTCTTTTTTGTGTTATGAGGTCCCTAACAACTTCGGCAAGGTTTCTGTTTTGTTTTATATGAAATGCCTTGCTTTGATGTCTAATTTAACCACTGCTTTGTTAAAGCCCCACTCATTACCTCTAAGACACAGACTCAAGGCTGTGATATTTATAGCTCAGCACTACTTGTTCTCTACTTTTTAAAAATGTAAAACAAACCCAACACGATGAAAAGTAGAAAGCTGGACATGATGGCACACGCCTGCAACCCCAGCTCAGGAGGCAGAGGTAGACGGATCTCTGAGTTCAACACCAGCCTGATCTACAGAGTTCCAGGACAGCCAGGGCCACACAGAGAAACCCTGTCTTCAAATACAAACAAACAAAACATAAGATATGTAGACAAGCTGAGGCTATCTCAGAAGTAGAGTGCTGTGTAGCACACACAGAATTCTGAGCTCAATTCTAACTTAGATACACACACACACACACGCATGCACGCACATGATGAAGCCAGGCATGGGAGCCACATTCCTATAACCCCAGCAGGTCGAGGCAGAAGGAACAAGCATCTGAAGCTCATCTTTGCTACGACGCAAACTCACTGCTAAGCCTGGGCTCTATGAAACCCT
>NW_022196900.1:98069834-98078948 GCF_008632895.1 Mastomys coucha
AAAAACGAGCTGAGCATGGTGGTTCCCATCTCTAACCCCAGTATTTGGGAACTGGAAGGAATAGATGTTGAATTTAAGGTTGGCCTGGTTACAGAAAAAGATTGTCTCAAAAGAATGAATAACAACCCAACTGTTTTTTAATGTTATACACTAAGATTAGAAGGCCTTATACACTAAACATCTTAAAACTATCCTTACAAGCGTAAAGATTCTAGTGCCATCTTACATGAATGCCCCTGAATTAAATCTTCACTAGTTAACAACTGACTGATGATCATTTAAGACCCACACAGGTTAGGTACACACTGAGTGTTTCTCAAGAGTTCTATAACGTCCACAGCAATTCAAGGAGAACCGCCGATATCTGTGGTGACGCTCACTTGTAACCTAGCATTCCAGAGGCTAAGGCAGGAGGACTACACAGTGAGTTCTAGACTAGCCTGTGCCACACAGTGAGACTCAGTCTCAAGAAAACAAAACAATAAAGGACTCGTGAGCGGCTCTCAGTTGACCATAATTTAGGGCAGGACAACTACAACTCAGTGGGTAATGGGACAAGGAATTCTTTGGACAAAGAATGCCCTCTGGATTCTGGTATGATGTCTAGTCTGTCACCTGAGAGGACTTCAGAACTATCATGGGAGTATGTGGATGAGAGTGTGGTGCGGGCTTTCTAGAGTAGGGTAACTGAGGTGGGGAAATGACCCTAAATGAGGGTGACTATTGCATTCAGGTGCTGGTACATGTGAGCAGCCACCTCAAGCTCCCAACTGCCTCTTCCCTACTGAGATGGACACCAGAACTGTGAGCCAAAGCATACCCTTTCTCACTTAAGTTATCCTTGTCAGCAATGACTACAGTAACAATATACCCAAATTCCATTTTAAAATGACATTATAAAACTATATATATAAATGTAACTTTACAATACCCACTTTGCCAATATTATGCTTGCTTAATATAAATATCATTTACATGTTCATATTAACAGTGTATATTCTTTTTATCAAATAAGATGAACAATCTAAGATTTACCATAAAAATGGGCTATAAATTCTTTTTTTTAAAAAAGATTTATTTATTATTACATCTAAGTACACCGCAGCTGTCTTCAGACACATCAGAAGAGGGCGTCAGATCTCATTATGGATGGTTGTGAGCCACCAGGTGGTTGCTGGGATCCGAACTCAGGACTTTCAGAAGAGCAGTCAGTGCTCTTACCCGCTGAGCCATCTCACCAGCCCCTATAAATTCTATTCAAAGTCTTTTTTTTGTTTTGTTTTGTTTTGTTTTTGTTTTTTCAAGACAGGGTTTCTCTGTGTAGCCCTGGCCGTCCTGGAACTCACTTTGTAGACTAGGCTGGCCTTGAACTCAGAAATCCGCCTGCCTCTGCCTCCCAAGTGCTGGGATTAAAGGCATGCAACACCACTGCCCAGCTCTAATACGTCTATTAAACTGCTCACAGTCTGTTTAAACATCTAAATCCTGAATTTGGTAAGACATGGTGGGGCCTGTCTGCTTTAAAACAAGCATTTTTTTTTTTCCTGAAAGGGACAACAACTGACCGTAGCAGCCTTACAGGCAGGGTCTCTCAGGAGGGCCAAGCTAACAGAAGTGCTTCCTCTTCGTTCTCAAGGGGTCAGTTACACCCATGCCAACTGTCCTCACGTCTCTAAAGACACACCTGCATCTGCTCAGAGACATTAACCAGCAGGACTGCTTAGCCGTGTACACCTTCTGCCCTCTAATTAAACGATAATCTCATGTCACCACCCTGGAAAAAACCCAGGGTGTTGGGGTATCCATGGTCTTCCTGATACAGCCACTGAATAATGAATGTGCTGTCTCCTTTCTCTATGTGTATGTGTGTGTGTGTGAATGTATGCCACGTGTACATGGTGCCCAGAGACCAGAAGAAGGCACACATGCCTGCAAATGGAGTTGTAGGCAGTGGGGTGCTGCCTTATGTGGGTACTGAGAACCAATCCCAGAGGCTCTGCAAGAGCAGTGAGTGGGTGCTCTTAAACTGAGCCCCTCAACTGTTCACTTTCACACTAACTGAAGGTCCCAGGATGATGGCTAAGCCTAGCTTAAGTCTGCCTTCAGGGTCCAGGCTCTGATCCAGTAACAAGACAATTCAAAATCTGTAACAGACATCTAAAATAGCAGATTTCATTTATGCTAGACAAAATGCAAATGACTCCCTCAAATGATTAACATGGAGTTTGCTTTCTAATGCAGGCTTGTTCTGGTCTCACTCTGAAACGTCAGTCACTCCAGTCCTTCAGGGAAGGCTGAGTCCCCCCCCCCCTCCCCCCCATGGTCTAAGCTACACTCAGACTCTCACAGGCATGGGTATCCCCATGGCAAAAGCACCACAACTCTGCCCCACTCAGAGCAGCTCAGTGACCAAAGGACTCAGCTACCTTTAAAAACTAAGACATGGGGCCAGTAAATTAAGAACTGAAAGCAGACTGTGCCACCCCTCTCACAAAGCGACTGAACTGGGTGATGTGATGTTCTCACTGGCAGCCGACTCTCCGCTCTTACCTGGTCCTACCCATGCAGTCACGTCGATCTGCATGCCAAAGAAGAGCTTTCCCTTCGATGCAGTCAGTGCTTTTTCTTGGTCCTCTTGCTGCCGGAAGAACACCAGGCCATACCTCTCCTCGGAGGTCCCGTGGATCTGCACTGAAGTCACCTTGCCAAACTTCTTAAACTCATGGAAAAGGCCATCTTTAAGGCTTGTATCTACAAAGCCAAGCAAAAACAAGCAAACTTTCTCATGGTATCTGCAACCCAGAACAAACCACTTCCCCCAACCAAAACATTTAATCTAGAAAAATATCTATTTCCAAAGCAAACCATGTTCTGCCTATATCTGTGTTGTTCCTGGACATGTGAATGTGTGTCTGTGTATGTATTTATTGCCCATAAATAAAACACTTAAAGCTCCTGTGCCTGCTTTTCTGAGCTTCAACTCCAAAGCCCAATTGCTGCTTCTGTCTCTCTTTTGGCATACAATGAGAATCCCAAGCCTGCTGTCCCCGAGCCCCCGCTTCCTTACTGTGTGGCTAACTGGTTGCCTGAGGATCATTCCATGCTGGCCAGCCTGCTTCCCAAGGCCTAATTTCCCTCCTCCCCCTTCTCCTGCTGGGAAGTTTGCTTTCAATGCTTAGGAAATAAGCCACACACAGTTACACTCCGCTGCTTTATGTTCAAGGCATCAAACGCTAATGAGCCACAGAAGCAGGACATGGTCAACTGACCTGCCCACTCCAGCTCATCCGTGAGCGCTGCCACCTCTCTCAGCTGAGAGGAAACTGCGCTAATATAAAACTTTACCTGTAGAGCGGACTGGAAGATTCTGAACTTTGATCCCAAAACTTTTCCGGGGCTCATCCTTTTCAAGAGACGAAAGCAACTGGGAAGTGGGTGCGGGAACTGCAGCCGACTGAACTGAGCGGGCCGGAGAGTCATCACTGGCCGTGCTGCTGGAGTCGCTACTGCAGTCAGAAGAGCAAGCACACAACACAGGGAGACACAGACATCAGTAATGACAAACAGAGAAAGAAACATCAACTACGAGGAATGAACGCAGCAACTGGCTGTCAGGGCCACACCGAGGCCAAGGTTTCTAGAGTCCACACTTGGGTGACACTGGCGGAGTCTGGAAAGAAGAGTTAACATTCTTTCACCAACATAGGCCACCAAAAAGCAACTGCAGCTTCAACAACTGATCTTAACTGTCCCCTCGTGGGTCAGTGTGCCTGTCACCTGACCTCCTAGAGGCAGCAGCACTAAGACTTGGGGGTTTGAGACTTGCCTGGGCTACACAGCAAGACCTTACCTCAAAAAAGCAAAGAAACACATCACTATATGTGGGACCCTTAGAGTATCGACAGTGACAACTGTGACGGAACAATGGGAGTCAGCTCTGGAGCTAAGACTCTAAACATTGGTTCAGGGACACTGCCCACTCCTTGGACAGGTCGGTTAAGCTCCTGAGACTCTTACAGATACATAACTCAAGGCAAACACAGCGATCACCTTTCAAGCACATGCTACAGAGACTCAAGATAACAGCATATAGGACTTTTCAGAAATTTATGAGAAACAAACTTCACTGCTCAAACTTTCCCACATGTGATATAATGCTGGCCCCAGAGTTTCAAAGTTTGGTACATTCCAAGTTTGAATTTCAAGCTAGGGATGTCATTATTAAGAGTACTATCCAGGGTCTAGAGAGATGGCTCAACGGTTAAGAACACTGACTGCTCTTCCAAAGGTCTCGAGTTCAAATCCCAGCAACCACATGGTGGCTCACAACCATCCATAATGAGATCTGACGCCCTCTTCTGGAGTGTCTAAAGACAGCTACAGTGTACTTACATATAATAAATAAATCTTTAAAAAAGTACTATCCAGCCCAGCGGTGGTGGTGCACACCTTTAATCCCAGCACTTGGGAGGCAGAGGCAGGTGGATTTCTGAGTTCGAGGCTAGCCTGGTCTGCAGAGTGAGTTCCAGGACAGCCAGAGTTACACAGAGAAACTCTGTCTTGGAAAAACAAAAAACAAAATAAAACAAAACAAAAACAACCAACCAAACAAGAGTGCTGTCCGTCCTAACAAAGTACAGTCTCCAACACAAGAGTGCAGCTGACCTTCCCTCTGGACTCAGAGTGACTGAGGAGCAAGTGCATCAACTTGTCAGCTTGGCTTCTCTCTGGGTGACCGGGGGTGGGGGTGGGAGTGGGCAGAAGGAGTGACAATTAATAAAGTGGACTTTGTTATCCTCCTTCATTTTAATAAAATCCTCAGGAAGGGAGCTGGTCAACTGAACAACAACAACAACAACAACACCCCTTACACTCACTGAGAAAGGATATATTTTCTTGAGCTTAATAAGAAAGCCAGGAGTGGAGGCTTTCCTGAGGCCCCATGGATGTTAATGGCAGGGTCTCCGTCTGAGGCTGGGGCTGGCCTGGCACTCACTGGCAAGCCTCTACTGGAATTACTGACTCTTGAGCCATTATGCTGGACAAATTATATTTACTTAGGGTCTGTGTGTTGTTTTTTGATCTGTTTGAACCAGTTCCTTACTATTAGCCTTGAATGGTCTGGATGCAGCTATTTATGTAGATCAGGCTGGCCTCCAACAGACATCCACCTGCTTCTGCCTTCTGCATGCCACGCCATGGTTTGTGCCTGTGGAGCGGAGGGCAGCTTGACAATGCTGGTCCACTCCTGCTACATGATTCTCAGGATCAGACTTAGGACACTGGGCAAGCACTTTTCCCTACTGAGCTGTCCTGTCGACCCCTTCCCTGCATCTCTTTTTTTTTTTTTTTTTTTTAAGATTTATTTATTTAAGTAAGTACACTGTAGATGTCCTCAGACACTCCAGAAGAGGGAGTCAGATCTCATTACAGATGGTTGTGAGCCACCATGTGGTTGCTGGGATTTGAACTCAGGACCTCTGGAAGAGCAGTCAATGCTCTTAACCGCTGAGCCATCTCTCCAGCCCCTCCCTGCATCTCTTTAATATGAACTTGTGGTTGCATGCTCATTTCCAAAGCCAGAATTTACCCATGTTTAGTTGTTGCTTTTGTTTAATTAAGAGAGCATCTTGCTATGTAGGTCTGACTAGACCCAGAACTTGTCCATGATCTTGAGTAGACTACACATGTATGCTAGTACACTTGCTGTTTACATATTTATTCACTGCTAAGGAATCTGGGTCTACATACTTAACACTGGGATGAAAATGTTTTCCTTAACAGTTACTTTGTGATTAGATGACATTTCAGATGATACAGTGTAGCAATTCAACATTGTGGCCACCCTGTGGGACTTGTGTTGTTTGAAGAACTTATATATTTTTTACCTATATAGGCATCGTTAGTTAAAAAGCTATGATCTTAATGTGAGTTTCCATGACAACATAGTTTCCTATTCAAGATACTACTTATATAATAAAGTAACGTGTTTTTTTCCTGGTGGTTTTGAAAAAGTCTCTTTTCCTTTAAGATGGGAAAGCTTACGCTTGAGCATTATGGGAAGCCTGGCAGTGGTAGCTGTGGTTGGAGCTCGAGACTGGATGTTCACGTGGAGGTCAGAGGACAAGTTCTTGGAGGCGATTCTTTCCTTCTACCATGTAGGTCACTGGGATCCAACTCAGGTCGTCAGACTTGTTGGCAAGCTCCTTTACTTGCTAAGCCCAGTTGGTTGGTTTGTTTTGTTGAAACAGGGAACAAGATAGAATCTAAAGCAATAATTGTGGTTTATTTTAATTATTTATTTTTATGTGTATGAGTACACTGTAGCTGTACAGGTAGCCATGAGCCATCATGTGGCTGCTGGGAATTGAACTCAGGACGCACCCCACCCCTCGCTCCTGTGTAATACATTGTAGCTGTCTTCAGATGTACCAGAAGAGGGTATCAGATCTCATTGGGGGGTTCGGGGGGAGGGTTGTGAGCCACCATGTGGTTGCTGGGATCCGAACTCAGGACCTTCGGAAGAGCAGTCAGTGCTCTTACCTGCTGAGGCATCTCACCAGCCCTTGTGTTTGTTTTTTTTGAGACAGGGTTTCTCTGTGCAGCCATGCATGTCCTGGAACTTATACTGTAGACCAGGCTGGCCTTGAATTTACAGAGATCCTCCTGCCTCTGCTCTCAAGTGTGGGGATTAAAGGCCTGTGCCACCACCATCTGTTTTGAAAGCCAGAGCTTCTCTACATAGCCCTGCCCTGGAAGTCTCTATGTGGGTCAGGATAGCACATGCCACCATACCCAGCTCTGAATCAGTGCTTTTTAAAGGACTTCTCATCAGGAAGCTAATGATTTCTTTCTTCTACGTAACCCATAAGCTTGAATCAGGAGGGAAAATGTGTTGAGTGGCTCTTTTCATTAGACACTTCAAATCATGACACAGTCCTCGGTGCTTCCCTCAGTTGTCTACAGTATAAAATTCATCACTGCACCAAGAGATCCCCGCTCCCTTTTTTTTGAGCCAGGGTTTCTTCATGATGTGTAGGACTGACTATGATTCACTAACCCCCTGCAAGCTAGTACTAGGGATACAGATATGCAGTATTAAACTCAACAATTTTGCTTTTTTGAGACAGAGCCTTTCATAATCCATGCAGGCTTCAAACTGTTCATGTGACTAAGGAAGGATCACTCCTGGGAAAATACCTGAAGGCCACCATAATTTCCTAGTTATTCCTTCTCATAACCTTCCAATCCCAATAACACTAATGATTTCCCCACATGAGAATCTCTAGTTAAGGGCAAGGGATATTGTCTTATTACAGGTGTAATGATTCGTTTGGGAAGTGTGTGCATGCGCAGAACTGTGCACATGAACATGCCACAATGTGTGTGGAAATGAAGACACTCTCAGGAGTCTTTGTCATCATTCTTCCATGTCAACTTCTAAAGCCAGACTGACGGGAAAGCTGATCACAGCAAACCGGAAAAAGAAAATGTAGTTTCTCCCCCTGCTGATAGCAAGGCCAAAACCTCTGCAGATGGTCTGTTGGTTTTCCAGACAGGGTTTCTCTGTGTAGCCCAGGCTGTCCAGGAACTTGCTCTGTAGACCAAGCTGTCCTCAAACTCAAGAGATCCATTTTCCTCTGTCCCCAACCCCAGCCTGTATACCACCACACACAACTTGCAGATAAAATTATTTTATGATTTTGGGACAATGAGCAACAGCGGTTAAAAGCACTGACTGCTCTTCCAGAGGTCCTGAGTTCAAATCCCAGCAACCACATGGTAGCTCACAACCATCTGTAATGAGATCTGATGCCCTCTTCTGGGATATCTTAAGACAGCTACAGTGTACTTACATATAATAAATAAATAAATAAATCTTTAACAAACAAACAGTGAACAAAATAAATAGCACTGCTAAAAAAGTTGACATGGGGGCTGGCGAGATGGCTCAGCAGTTAAGAGCACCGACTACTCTTCCGAAGGTCCTGAGTTCAGATCCCAGCAACCACATGGTGGCTCACAACCACCCATAATGAGATCTGACGCCCTCTTCTGGTGCGTCTGAAGACAGCTACAGTGAATTAAGGTGGAGCGAGTGGGGCCAGCTGAGGTCCTGAGTTCAATTCCCAACAGCCACACACATGATAGCTCATGGCCATCTGTACAGCTACAGTGTACTCATACACATAAAATAAATAAAATAAATCTTTAAAAAAGAAAAAAAAAGTTGACATGAATAGAAACCATTCCAATCATCTTAATATGGACTCTGTATTAATCTTTTTTTTTCATTCAAGCTAAAGACTTAAGGTAATGGACTTTTTTTTCTCACCAAAGTACAATAACAACAATAACAATTAAAATTATTATTTTGTTGGTTTTTTTAAAAAAAAAAACAGGGTTTCTCAGCCAGGCGGTAGTGGTGCTCGCCTTTAATCCTAGCACTTGGGAGGCAGAGAGAGGGGATTTCTGAGTTCGAGGCCAGCCTGGTCTACAGAGTGAGTTCCAAGACAGCCAGGGCTACACAGAGAAACCTGTCTCAAAAAACCAAAAAGGAAAAAAAAAGTAAATAAAAACTTAATAAAATATCTGTATTGTCTATCAAGGTTACTGGATTACTTTGCTTTACGTAACATTTCAAAGATTACCTTTACTTCTCTTTATGTGTGTGCACATGATTGTGTGTGGCCCAAGCACACATTTCTGCTGTATGTGTGGAGGTGCCTGAGAAGGCCAGAAGAAGAGGTCAGATCTCTTGAAGCTCCAGGAAACTGTGCAGTCTGGGTGCTAGGAACTAAGCTTGAGTGCTCTGCAAGACCAGCTCACCCTTCCGCTGCTCATCTCTCTTCCTTTCGGCTCCGTTGATGACTGTTCTTGGTTGTCAACTTGCCTACATCTGGAATTAACTAAAATCCAAAATGGAGGGATTCTTGCTTAATTTAGTTAGGATTTCATCTTAAGTAGAAAGATCCACGTTTAACCAGATCTCGAGGCAGGAAGCCGCGCTGGAACCTGGCTGCCCCTTCCGCTGAAGTCTGTACAGGGACACAGAAGCCGCGCTGGAACCTGGCTGCCCCTTCCGCTGAGGTCTGTACAAGGACACAGAAGCCG
>NW_022196900.1:98079651-98100262 GCF_008632895.1 Mastomys coucha
CAAGGACACAGAAGCCGCGCTGGAACCTGGCTGCCCCTTCCGCTGAAGTCTGTACAAGGACACAGAAGGAGGGAGCTTTTGCTCTTTGCCCTCTTGCTCTTGCCTTGGTAGCAAGTTCGCTCTTTCACTGGCACTACAGCCTACCTATTTCTTCAGGATTCTAGAGTCATTAGAAGACCAGCGAAGGCATCCAGCCTTGTGGACTGACAAACTACTGGATTCTTGGGACTTTTTGTTCTCAAGTAGCCATTATTGAACTAGCTGGACCACAGCCTATAAATCATTCTAATAAATTCCCTTTCTCTATATACATTCACTCTGTGAACCCTCTAACTGTAGAGAACCCTGAGTAATACAGCTCCTGAATGAGATATTTTCAATTTGCCTTTTAAAATGACAAACTCAAACAATCAGGGGAGCAGTCCCAAAATCCGAGGACTTGAACTAATGAAAACTCAAAAAGCCCCTCAAGAGCACTGGCCATGCCCAGATGGAAACCAAGGCATCGGGAGGATGGGCGGATGCAGTGATGGAGGCTGAGTACTGCTGGCTCAGGAGACTGCGGAGGGATGTGGAGGACAAGAGGATCTGGAAGTGTAAACTATGGAACTAAACCCTGTCTCCAGAACCAAACAAAGGACAGCAAAACCCACACGACGGATTACTTCCCTTCCACTAGACTATACTAGCCTTAAACTTGCAGCAATTCTCCAGCCTCAACCATGAGCTATACAAGTGTATACCTAACACTGAGAAGGCTGAGACAGGACGGTGGAGAGTTTAGGCTAGCTTGGGCTACAGTGTTCTATGTCTCCAATATAAAGAATCTGGAGCCTTTTGTGCGGGTGTTGAACAGCACAGCCACTGGGAGAAGTGTATAGAGGGTCCCCCAAACTCAACAATGTATAACCCAACATTTCCACTGTGCCCATACACCAGAAAACCTGGCAAAGAGACTCATGGGCATCTGTATACCCACACACAGCATGATCTGCAGTCAAATGGTAGGCGCTTAAAACTAAGTGTGAGACAGCTGAATGGATACACAAAATGGAGTGTGCTGTGGGCACACACAATACTACTGCTATTGTCCAGTCTTGAGGAGGGAATAAACTCAGCATGACACAATCTATGATATGAAGAACACAGGAGACTCTGCTGAGCGAAAGAGTCTGACACAAGAGCACACTTATGGTTCCAAACTAGACACGGGGAGTAGTCAGTCATAGGCAGGGAACCAGTGTGTGCACACATTCACATGGACCCACATGTATGTGTGTGCACACATTCACATAGACCCAGGAGTCGGGAGTAGCATGGTGTGGCTTTCTCAATTGCTCTGCACCTTATTTTTTGAGGCAGAAGTCTCTCAGAATCAGCTAGGAGCTGGCTGCTGCTGCCAGAGTGGATGGCCAGCAAGCCGTAGGGATCCTGCCTGCACATACACCTTAGCCAGCCTTTTCCATGGGTGCTGGGAATCCCAACTGAGATCCACATGCTTACGTGGCAAGCTTACTGACCGAGTCACCTCCCAGCCCAGAAACTGTCTTTAGTGGGTACTACCTTTAAATTTCAGTTTAGAGGGCTGGAGAGGCAGCTCAGCAGTTAAGAACACTTGTTCTTGAAGAGGACCTGGGTTCAATTCCTGGTATCCACATAAGGGCTCTCTTCTGACTTCCCTGAGTATCAGGCACATACGGTGAGCAAGCACAAGGAGGCAAAATACCCATATACATAAAATAAAATGAACAAATCTAAATATTGGTTTAAGTATTTCAGTCTGGAAAGGTGGGAAGGTCCTGGTGACAACACAGGTCAGCTGTTGTGGAGAACTTCCTGCCACAGAACCTGCACTTCAAATGTCTGAAATGGAGAGCACTCTTGTTCACCCTCCCTCGGCAGGAGGCATCCTGCACTGTAATAATAAGAGTTCCCTTTGTTTCTTACAAAGGTAAGCAGCTCCTGCTGCTTTTTAGTCAATCTCTAGGGGTCTCACACACCTCTTCCAAGTTTCTTTAGCACAGCCATTGCCTTGAGTCAGCTGTGACTCAGCAAAGTTAGAGCAGAGCAGCAAGGTGGCCGGAGGGATGGAGATGACATCCCAGAGCCCCACTCTTCATTCAAGACCTTACTGAGAAAAACCAGATATAATGGCCATCCAAAACACAATGGGGAGGAAGTTAGAGGAAACTCACAGACAGGCAAAGCTGTATTATCAGACCAAACCAAATGGCAACATGAAATAACTCCTGCTCACAGGCTAACAATCTACCCTAGAGTGAAGGGTTTATGCTTTAGTAGGTGCTGGGACAGACCCCAGGGCCTCCCACACACTGGGCGGATACTGGACCCTGAACTGCATCCCCAGCCCAAAGATTCTGAGTGTCTGATTTTAGCAGAAAGTGCTGTTTAAAAGTGTGCATTTAGCTCTCACAAAAGGGTAACCATGACTTCATTCTTCAGAACAACACAGCGACAGCTGCAGCTGTTTTTTTAAAGCTTATGATTATCTTTGGAAGTTATGTAAAATATAGAAATAGTTCATCACAGAGAGCTGGGTAATAAGCAGAGACTAAGACCTAAAGCTGAGCACACTGCGGCTCAGCATTAAGAACAGTCACCGACCACAGTGCAGCTCAGCACTAACAGTCACTGAGCACAGTGCTGCTCAGCACTAACAGTCACCAAGCACACTGCGGCTCAGCACTAACAGTCACCGAGCACAGTGCAGCTCAGCACTAAGAACAGTCACCAAGCACAGTGCTGCTCAGCACTAAGAACAGTCACCGAGCACAGTGCTGCTCAGCATTAAGAACAGTCACCAAGCACAGTGCTGCTCGGCACTAAGAACAGTCACCGAGCACAGTGCAGCTCAGCACTAAGAACAGTCACTGAGCACAGTGCGGCTCAGCACTAACAGTCACTGAGCACAGTGCCGCTCAGCACTAACAGTCACCCAGCACAGTACTGCTCAGCACTAAGAACAGTCACCGAGCACAGTGCGGCTCAGCACTAACAGTCACTGAACACAGTGCCGCTCAGCACTAACAAGTCACGCAGCACAGTACTGCTCAGCACTAACAGTCACAGTCACTGAGCACAGTGCGGCTCAGCACTAACAGTCACTGAGCACAGTGCCGCTCAGCACTAACAGTCACCCAGCACAGTACTGCTCAGCACTAAGAACAGTCACCGAGCACAGTGCGGCTCAGCACTAACAGTCACTGAGCACAGTACTGCTCAGCACTAACAGTCACAGTCACTGAGCACAGTGCCGCTCAGCACTAAGAACAGTCACTACCCAGGGCTTAGCAGCTAGCAACACGAGACAATATAAAATGAAGGGCAATGCCCCTTCTGAGTCCTCAAGCATCTGCACTGTGCTCAGCACTGCTGCACTCGAGGGGACATGATAGCACCAAGCCATTGCCCACCCTCCCACAGGCACCATTTTGAGCCACAATCCTATTAGACTGCCCAGGCTGGCCATGAATTTCCTACATACATAGGTAGAACACTGGACCTTCTGTTTTAGCCTCCCCATCAGGTCTGGCTGAAATAAAATCAAAGAAAGGAAGCAGGGGGGCTGGAGGAATCAGGCATAGGGGGAGGGGCCGGAGGAATTAGGCATGGGGAGGGGCTGGAGGAATCAGGCATGGGGAGGGGCTGGAGGAATCAGGCACACAACACAGGTATCTTCATAACTGGGCACAGCTGTAACATTCCAACACCGAGGAGGTTGAGGCAAAAAGATTACAAGCTTGAGACCAGACTGTCCCAACAGAACAACAGTGATAAAGCGTTGTTCAGCCTTACAGAACAAGGTGAGTGGGTCTTGAGAGCATGCTAAGTGAAAGGGGCTGAATGAAAGGTACAAATAGGGCGGTGGTGGTGCACGGTGTTAACACCAGCACTCAGGAGGAGGCAGAGGCAGGCAGATTTCAGAGTTCAAGGCCAGCCTGGTCTACAGAGTGAGTTCCAGGACAGCCAGGGCCACACAGAGAAACCCTGTCTCAGAAAACAAGTGGGGCTGGAGGGACGGCTCAGCGGTTAAGAGCGCTGTCTCACTCTTGGAAAACAAACAACCTTGATCCTGGAGTATTTTCAGTTTAAATTCCAAAGTAGACAAGCAGACGGGCAATGGTGGCACATGCCTTTAATCCCAGCACTTGGGAGGCAGAGGCAGGAGGATTTCTGAGTTCGAGGCCAGCCTGGTCTACAGAGTGAGTTCCAGGACAGCCAGGACTGCACAGAGAAACCGTCTTGAAAAACCGAAAAACAAAACAAACAAACAAAAAACCCAAAAAACAAAAAACAAACAACAAACAAACAAACAAACAAAAAAACCAAAGAAGACAAGCAAAAGCAGTTGCAAATCCTCTTGAGATTCAGAAAGCAGGTTAGAGGCACAGAGTATGCCCCTGCCCGGCCTGCACGAGGCCATGCGTTCTTCAGAAAAGCTCCTTCTCTGGCAACCCTCAAAGCAAAAGACCCCAATACAGCCCACTCTGGTGAAACACACCTAGACTCCAAGCCCTCAGAAAGCAGAGGCAAGAAGGTTTGAGGGCAGCCTGAGCTACACCAAAATAAAGTTATGCAAGCATCAAGCACAAGTACTCTCTCCACAGTCAAAGCGAGTCTGCCTGAAGAACAAGAGCATCCTCCCAGCAGCAGCATTCAGAACATCCAAAGGATGCAGGCCGCCAGGGCATCGGACGGTGCACAGTAAAGAAACTCCCCCAGGACTGCTCTCAGTTACGGCTACAGTTTTATACGGTAGATGTGAAGGAGAGAACAGCCAGGGGCATCTACGAGTGCAGAGCGGACGGAGTGAGAAAAAGTAGACTGAACATGCCATCTGTGAGAAAGGGGAGACTAGCAGGGGATGGAGACTGGAGAGAGTGAAGTGAGAGCAGCAGTAGCTGCTAAGAATAGCTGGATGGAGAGCTGGGAGGGCTCAGAGGCAGGGGGCTGCCAAGGCGGGATCTTTGAAATGTATAGAAGTACTTGTAAGTAGGGACTGGGGGAGCCTGGCAGCCAACATGAACCTTGCTATGCTAATAGGCCATACAGGTCCATGTTAATTGGAGAGCCCGTCCCTTCTGCCAGAGGTAAGAAGAATGACTCCTTGTGGTAGGTGAGCAGCAGCTCCACAGTCTCCCGAGCGAATGCTCACTTTTATCTAACCACCAGAAATCTTGTAGTCCAGGTCAGCCTGGACCTTCATTTCTGGACATTTGGGCTGCTTTTGGAGTTTGGAGAATGGGAGTTTCCTTTGGATTTGACAGTCAGGAGACAGATAAGAAAATCTCAGTGGTGACGCAAGCCTTTAATCCTAGCACTTGGGAGGCAGAGGCAGGTGGATTTCTGAGTTCAAGACCAGCCTGGTCTACAGAGTGAGTTCCAGGACAGCCAGGGCTACACAGAGAAACCCTGTCTCAAAAAGAAAAAAAAGAGAAAAAGAAAAAAGAAAAAAGGAAAAAAGAAAAGAAAAAAAAAAAAAGAAAATCTTAATGCCACTGATGTCAACAGTGGGTTTGCTCCTTCTCTTGACTGTGTAGTATATAAAATCAACTAAAATTTGCTTAGAAAAGCCTGAGCGGGGGCTGCAGAGATGGCTCAGTGGTTAAGAGCACCCACTGCTCTTCCCAAGGTCCTAGTTCAGACCCCAGCAACCAAATGGTGGCTCACAACCATCCCTAATGAAATCAGACTCCCTCTTCTGGTGTGTCTGAAAACAGCTACAGTGCACTTAGATATAATAATAAATAAATCTTAAAAAAAAAAAAAGGCCTGAACCAAGGAGGGTTTTTGTTTTGGGGGTTTGCTTATTTATGGCTTCAGAGGGTGAGTCCAAGAACATGGTGGGAAGCATGGCAGCAGACAAGCATGCATGGCACTGCAGCAGTAGCTGAGAGCTTACATCCTCATCTGGGTTCTTGAAACCTCAAAGCCCAAGCCATGCCTCCTAATCCTTCCCAAACAGTCCCACCAACTCGGGACTAAGCATTCAAGCACATGAGCCTATGTGAGACTGTCCTCATTTAAACCCACTAAGTACTATGTATGAATTCCTGGCTGGCCTCAAACTCATAGAAATCCACCTGCCTCTGCCTCTTTGGTGCTTTTTACCATGACTCACATTTAAAAAAAAAAAAAAACTCAGGCTCTCCTTCTGCAGCTTGAATGAGATCCTTAGGCCCTTGAGTACAACAATTCCAGTTATCAGCCACTATACCCAGCAAAATGTAGGATATTTAACTTCAAATAAAATCTCAACTGGGTACACCTGAGGCAGCCTGTATCAATGCCTAAGTTAATATACTTTGAGGTTTTGTTCTTTCCAAGTTTAACTTTAGAGCTAGCTCTCCATCCTATCCAGAACGAGAGAGAAGCCTGCTAGTGCCTACTTCTAAACAGGTCTGAAAGGCACAGCTGCAGCAGCAGGCAGCTCAGCTCTACAATGTCTTGGGGACACTGGCTTGCTACTGAGAAACCCAGCCTAAAGCTGCTCCCTTTAAATGCAAGCATTTCTTTAGAATTTTTACCAAAGACACAAAGCTATAGTGCACAATGGCTGTGGCACTGTGACAAAGCACATTCAAAAGCAGCTGTCCCTGCTGAGAATCAGGAAGACCCACAGGATGCCTGGGGTTTGATGTAGGAAGTCCACTGCAGTCACAGACACTGCAGCAAGAACCTCTGCTGAAGAGGTTAGTCATCACTTTAAAAACCTTCACATTAGCCCTCTTTTGTTTAATTAATAAGTTTAGCCAGGTGTGGTAGCCCAGAGTGAGGCAAGAACCTGGAGAGGTGCTGAGTGGTTAGCAGCCCTACCTACCTTGAGGACCACAGTTCAGACTCCAGGACTGATGTAAGCCCCTAACTCCTGTTCTAGGAGCCTCCAAGCAGACATAAATACACGGACGCACACGCATGCACCCACAAATTCAGGCAGGTTTAAGATATACAGCAAGATTCTGTCGGGGGCGGGGGGCACCTACACTGATTGGTAGTAGAACCCTGCTCGGCAGGTATTAAATCTTAGCTCCCAACCCCATTATTAAAAAGAGAAAAGCTAGGGCAAGTGAGAGGGCTCAGAGGGAAAGAGCACAGACTGCTTTTCAAGAGGACCCAGGTTCAATCCCCAGCACAGCAGCTCTCAAGTGTCTGTGACTCCAAGATCTGACACCCTCATACACGGACATACATGCAAGCAAAACATTAATGCACAGAAAATAAAAATAAATTATTTTGTCGGGCAGTGGTGGCGCACATCTTTAATCCCAGCACTTGGGAGGCAGAGGCAGGTGGATCTCTGAATTTGAGGCCAGCCTGGTCTACAGAGTGAGTGCCAGGACAGTCTGGGCTACACAGAGAAACCTTGTCTCGAAAAAACCAAAAAAATAAAAAAGATTAAAAAAAATAAAAATAAATAAATAAATAATTTTCAAAAAGAAAGAAAAAAGTGGCAAGGAATTACTAAATAAAAAGTTGAGAACCAGGTTTCTCACACCTATAGCCTAACACTCAGGAATAGGGTTGAGAATAAGAATTTCTAGACCATCCTCCAGAGAGTGGAAGTCAGCCTGGGCTACTTGAGAAACTTGTGTCAAAATAAAACAAAGGGGACATGGCAGCACCTTTAATCCCAGCACCTAGAGGCAGAGGAAGGTGGAGCTGAGTTGGAAGGCCAGCCTGGTCTACAGAGTAAATTCCAAAACAACCGGGGCTACATAGTAAGACCCCACTTCGAAAACAAACAAACAAACATTACAAAATTAAGATCCACACTCTATCAACGCACAGATTTACCCTAACTTGTTTTAATTACTTTCAATCTAACCAAAATCAACCCTGGCACAGTCCAAGGGAAAAAAGAATGGAAAGCCTGACAAGGCTAAAAGCAGTTCCAAGTCGCTCTGTCACCAGCTCTGCAGAGAAGGCTTTGATCCAGCAAGGCAGAGACACAAGGACAGCATATGACAGCAGAGGTGGGGAACAAGAGGACTGTAGGACGGTGGCAGGCCAGCGGCCCCGCCCCCCACGCCACACCCACACCACCAGGCTGGCCAGTCCCAGCAGCAGTTTCTGCCCACTGAGCCCAGCAAGGCCACAAACAAGGCAAAGGCTGGCAAAACAAGGAAGCTTTCAGGAGATGGCAAACAGCCAACTCAAACCGGCTAATTCCAGTTCAGGCTGGTTCAAGATGCAAACACAACAGTTCCTAGCTTCTCAAAACTCAGCCACGGACTCCAGGTTCTTCTCTCCAGTGGCAGGGCTAAGGAGAGCCAGCTCAGCATCTAAGCCCCAACTGAAGACCTATTCTTCTGGCCCTAAACCCACCAGAAGACAGACAGACAGACAGACAGACAGACACACACACACACACACACACACACACACACACACAGAGAGAGAGACAAAAAGACAGACAGACTTCTTTTAAGTATTACTAAAATTCCAGACTTGACATCGTTTCTGGGCAAGCAGCTAGGAAATAAATGCACCTGCTCCTGGATCCCCACAGTCGGAACTGGGCTCCCACCTTTCCTTACACACTTAGCCCATACCTCTCTCAGCCCAGCCATGCCCACAACCTTAAGACACAAGGTTGTGTGGCCAAAACAGAACATCTGCAAAGTAAGACTATGCAATGAGCCCTGCAGGTTGCCAAAGAAGGGAAGGGGTTCATCCCTCCACACAACACTACCTCACAATGCACCTTTCAACAGCCCTACACTGCAGGAAGCAAAGTATGCACAAACACTCTGGGGGTGGGGGTGGGAGGTGAGGCCTTGCTGTCCCCCAGGTCCGGCCACTGACTACCAGTTCTGAAGATAACTTCCAGGAAAATCTGATACCATACTTCAAGGAAGCAGAATAACTGGTGGATAATACCATTAACTGACCTTTGCTGAACTCTATCATGAACAGTAGGAAATGACAAGCTAGAAACTTCACCTAATAGCTAGAAAGGCCCACAGTCAAGATTATAGTTTTTGCTCACCACCTTTTCTTTCTTTGAGACTATTTTCTGAAGCCTTGGAGAGACTAAATAATACATGTAAGGAAAGCAGCGCTTCCTGAGCTTATGTAAGAATGCAAATATCTGCTTTTTAGGTGAAAGCATGGGCCAGAGACAAATTAAGAGCTATCCCTCGCCGGGCAGTGGTGGCACACACCTTTAATCCCAGCACTTGGGAGGCAGAGGCAGGCGGATTTCTGAGTTCAAGGCCAGCCTGGTCTACAGAGTGAGCTCCAGGACAGCCAGGGCTATACAGAGAAACCCTGTCTCGGGAAAAAAAAAAAAAAAAAGAAGAGCTATCCCTCTTAAGAGTGCATACTGGCTAGAGGGGTGGAGCTTAGTGGAGAGCAGGCCAGAGGCCTGGGTGTCATACCCCATAGCCCCTCCTCAAAACAAAACAACCCTCTATCTTTAACTTTGACATTGGCTGCTTTAAGTAAAAAGAATTCTCTAAACCTTTACTTGAAATCTTCCTCAGTGCCCTAAAATATACATATTTCATTTGTTAGTCCAAAAACAGCAATATAAACCTAATTGCTGACTATCACAAGTTCACGAGTGTACTTCTTTTTGCAACTGACAAGACTATAGCAACTTTCTCCATAACACTCAAATGGAAAAAAATAACATTTCAATTTAAGCAATTTGTTTTAATCTGATTTATTTATTATTTAGGATACAGGGTCTCACTATGTAGAATAGGTGAGCCTGCCTCTGCCTCCAGTGTGCTGGGACTAAAAGTGTATACCACCACACTCAGCAAGAAACTCTTACTTGGGGCTGAAGAGATGGCTCAGTAGTTAAGAGCACTGCCTGCTCTTCCAAAGGACCTGAGTTCAAATCCCAGCAACCACATGGTGGCTCACAAACATCTGTAATGGGATCTGACCACTCTCTTCTGGTGTACTCATATAAATAAAATAAATAAATCTTTTTACACTCATATACACTATAATGGCTATCTATGAAAATGTCATAACAAAAGCATTACCCTAACTTTAAAAAGATCTTACCAAGCCCGCCATGATGGCACACACCTATATTCTCACACACAGGAATAGGGGCACTGCAAGAGCCTCTCCAAAAACACAAACAAGGCTTGGAGAGACGTTGGAATTGAGGAGTCTAGTTTCCATCCCTAGAAGCAGACATCCCTATGGATGATGTATCTGTAATCCATAAGAGCGTTGTCACTTAAGGCCAACTAGCCTGGCAGGAGAGGTGGGTAACAAGAGACCCTGCCTCAAAAGATGGAAGGAAGGAAGGGCGGACACATCCACTGCGGCAGGCGTGTACTGGACACACACAAAGCACATTCATTCTCCTAATTAACCCTAGAAAAGCACACTTACAGCAGCAAAGCAAGGATGATGGTCTGATGACAGTCACCAACCCCAGGGTTCCCTCATACATTCTTTCAAATCCTACAAGTGACAGCAAATTTGGAAGTGTTTCTATTTGAGCTGGAGAGAAAGTCTTCTTTCACAACTTAAATCAGTGAACTTCAAGAGTCTGTAGAGTTAAAACTTCTTCTACTGGGGCTGGAGAGACGTTCAGACTGCTCTTCCAAAGGTCCTGACTTCAAATCCCAGCAACCACATGGTGGCTCATAATCATCTGTAATGGGATCTGACGCCCTCTACTGGGTGTCTGTAGACAGCTACCATGTACTCATATAAATGAAATACATAAATAAATTTAAAACAAAAAACAACTTCTTCTACAAAGCTACTTGTGATCTGTACAGAACATGCAGACAGTCACAAAACTGTGTGGAGACTTCGTCCTCACAGGAAAATAAAAGATGATACATCAGGGTCATTTCTGTCATTTCTGTTTTGTTTTGTTTTTTGAGACGGGCTTTCTCTGTGATATCCTGGAACTTGCTCTGTAGACCAGGCTGGTCTTAAACTCAGATCCACTGCCTCTGTGTCCCAAATGCTGGGATTAAAATCATGTGTCACCACGACTGGCTTCAGTTGTTATTTTTCGAGACAGGGTTTCTCTGTGTAGCCCTGGCTGTCCTGGAACTCACTCTGTAGACCAGGCTGGCCTCAAACTCAGAAATCCGCCTGCTTCTGCAATCCCAAGTGCTGGGATTAAAGGCGTGTGCCACCACTGCCTGGCCAGTTTTTTTTTAAGACAGTATCTCACTATATAGGCCAGGATGGCCTTGTACTTAAGTTGCCTTAGCTTCCAAAGTACTAGGATTACATCATGCTGACATGTTTTAAATTAAAAGTATCTTTTTCATCACTTTTTTATGCCTAGTGTCAAAACATTCAGGGGCCATAAGTGTATCTCAGTAGTAAAGCTGGGTCCCCAACAGTGGGGATGGATGGGGTGGGGGAATCTAAAATTTAACCAATATTTTAAATATTTTTTTAAGCTTTTTACCCAAAATTCAGATAAGATAAAATTTCAAACTGTCCAGCATTAGGGGAGCTCAGTGGTATCATAGACAACTTTATTTTTCATTTCAGACAGGGTTTTGTGTATCCTTAAGCTGACCCAAGTGTGGCATGTAAACAGATGACCTTGAATACCTATCTGATTAGCCCAACAAGTCCTGGTATTACATCATTCAAGATCATGCCCATTCACAGACAACTTTTAATATAATTTGCTATTTAATATAATTTAATATAATATAATTTGCTATCAACATTTTTATTTAAAATAAATATAACTATAAATATCTTTGGGGGGGGGGAACTTTAAAAAATTTTCCAGGACAGCAAAAAAGTGGTTAAAAGAAAGTTGGCTCTGAACCCAACAAGCTCAATGGGAGGAAAGACACAATCCACACCCTGGCCATGTCCTCCCAACTCCACACAAACTGTGCTATACAAACACCACTCCCACAGACACACAAACAAGTGGTTTTTCAAAGTTCACAGCCACCTGTAACTCCAGCTCCATGTAACCTAGGGTTCTCTCTGGTGTCCTGGGGCTACACATACACATGTGCTCACACATACAAGCTCATAAAGTTAATCTTTTAAAATTTACATTTTTAGACAGGTGTGGCACACACCTTGAATCCCAGCACTCAAAAGGGACAGATAGATCTTTCTGTGTTTGAGACCAGCCTGGCCTATACAGTGAAACTCTGTATCCATTTAAAAACAACCAAGACTCTTTTTTTCATGTTCTTTTCAAGAAAAAGTTTCTTGAAAAGACAAAAAAAAAAAAGTAGATTGCCCTTCTGTCAAGCAATGTATCAAGGAAAGCGGCACCAGTGCCAGACCCAGTGCTTTATACATGTCTGACAAACACTTTACTAAGGATCCAGCCTAGACTTAAGATCCTGGTGGCTCAGGTGCCCCAGAGGCTTGATTTGCTGGTCTGTGCCTCTAGGACCACACGAAGCAAATGAAGCAGCCAGGCTGTCTAGTAAAGACTCGGGTGTGCATCTGTGAAGAAGCACCCAACCCCGTCAGGCGGTGATTGTAGCACCCAGTTCATTTTGAGAATTTCAACTATCAAGTCACTACTAAATGTTCTGGTTTCAAACATTCAAGAAACTTAATGCATTTTAAATTAATCTGCTGGAAGTCATGAAGCAAGGCTGGTCTCAAAGTGATGCCGCCCACTCCTCCTGCTTCATTCACCCCCATGAAGTAGCTCTGGCCAGTAAGACTCATGCCAAGTCACAGGCACATAAACAGACAGATAGACAGACAGACAGACAGACAGACAGACAATGTGTTCTGGCCAGGCAGTGGTGCTGCAGCCCTTTAATTCCAGCATGTGGAAAGTCAGAGGAAGGTAGATCTCAGCGTTTGAGGCCACCCTGGTCTTCCAAGAGTTCCAGCACAGCCAGAGCTACACAGAAAAACCTTAAAAACTATGAATGAATGAATGAATGAATGAATGAATGAATGTCAGTGTTCTGCTGAGGCTTCAGAGTGGCTCAGTGGGTAAAGGCACTGCTGCACAAGCCTGGCCACTGGAGTTCAATCTTGGCACCCACATAAAGAGGGAAGAGAACCAACTCAATGGTGTTCTCTGACCTCAACAAGCACATCAGACTTGCACAGCCTCCACACACACTCTTGAGAGTGCACGCACACACACACACACCAAATTTAAAACCGTAAGTGTTCTGCTAAAGGAAAAGCAGTGGGCGGTGGTGGTACACACCTTTAATCCCAGCACTTAGGAGGCAGAGGCAGGCAGATTTCTGAGTTGGAGGCCAGCCTGGTCTACAGAGTAAGTTCCCGGAAGCCAGAGCTACACAGAAGAACCCTGTCTCGAAAAACCAAAAAAAAAAAAAAAAAAAAAAAAGATAGGAAAAGCAGCATGTTGGGTGGCAGCTACAACAAAGGCATCTCCAGCAGCACAGGGCAGCTCGGGCTTTATACAAGGGGCCTTGCCTGCTTCTTTCTCACCAGCTAACTGCTATGAAAAGCTGTGAGCAAAGCTCTTTCAGGAAGGCTGCACAACCACTAATCCTGGGCGGGCTCACTCCTGGTGGGCTGCTACAAGTCTTGCCAACAAAGTCTTGCCACCCGAAATCACGGTGGGTCAAAGATTGGTCTCCCAGTCAGCCAAACTGACAGGAGAGAAACTCTTCATTGTATGGACAACTTATACTGCACAATACACAAAACAATGGTAATTTCAAACAACTTTAAATAGCTTTTGTGCCTATTACATTTTAAAATTATCTAAAGGGGAGAGGGGAGGGAGGTTGTTTTAGAGCTTCTGTCCGTGGTTTTGGTTTTTGCATTTTTTGGAAGGTGTGTTTGAAACAGGGTCTCACTCTGTACCTTGCTGGCGTGGAACTCACTCTGCAAATCAAGCTGGCCTTGAACTCACACAGATCTGCCTGCTTCTACCTCCCCGGCGCTTGGATTAAATGGACCCATGTCTTCAGTTTGTTTTACCAACAGGTCATGCATCCCAAACTGACCTCAAAATTCACTGTGTAGCTGAGGATGCCCTTGTATGTCTGACCCTCCCGTTTAAATGATAAATGTATACACCACACCTGATTTAAAAGTGCTATTTCTTCTCAAAAAGAAATTAAGCTGTATAAATTTGTTAACATTTCAAAATATTACTCTTTTCATGTTCTTTAATTAGAGAGGAAAAGAAACATCTGCTACAAGAACACAGGCTAATAAAGGAAAAACTGGATTAATTTCCATGAGATAGATGACTGCTAGTGTTTCAACCAAAGAAATGGTGAACTAAGAGACCCTTCTTGTCCTGAGTTCAATTCCCAGCAACCACATGGTGGCTCACAACCATCCATAATGAGATCTGACTCCCTCTTCTGGAGTGTCTGAAGGCAGCTACAGTGTACTTACATATAATAAATAAATAAACCGGGTGGTGGCGCACACCTTTAATCCCAGCACTTGGGAGGCAGAGGCATGCGGATTTCTGAGTTCGAGGCCAGCCTGGTCTACAGAGTGAGTTCCAGGACAGCCAGGGCTACACAGAGAAACCTGTCTCAGGAAAAAGAAAAAAAAAAAAAAAAAAAAAAAAAAAAAAAAAAAAAAAAGAGACCCTTCTTAGTACTATAGGACCTAATGTCATTTGTGACCACATGACCAAAGGTCCCACCCATCTACCTCCACTGGTCTGCTTCCTCCTTCCTGTTAACTTAGGACCCCTTCTACGTTTTCCAGCTGATTCTAAGACGTGGGGAGCCCTGGCAGTGCCATCGCTGGCTCAGTCTCTTACATGAGTCTTCACCCTGGCTCTCAGCACACTGTTGCCCACCCATCCCCAGGAAGGCACTGTCTGGCACAGCCAGGTTTCCTTCCCCAAGGACCTAACTAAACACTGTAATCCTGCTTTGAGCTTGCAGGCACCTGCCTTCCCATGGTTTTGATGGGGCTGGTTTGGTTGGCTGACTGGTTGGTTTTTCTGCAGAGCAGGGTGGTAAAGTTTGTGGGCTTGGGGGTCTTTTGTTTGTTTGTTGTTGCTGTGTGTTGCAGAACAAAACTTTATGCACACTAGGCAAGCACTCTATCACGTGAGCAAGCCCAGGCCATTGCTTTCCCAAAGTACACATCTCCCCAGCTATTTCTCTTCTAAATCCTTATGCTTATCTCTGCATAAAGAGCAAAACCCTAGGGGCTGGAGAGATGGCTCATGACTAACAGCACTTGCTGCAGTTGCAGAGAGCCTGACTTCAGTTCTGAACCCCCACGCAGTGACTTACACTCTCCATAACTCTAGTTCGGGCACACACAACACTGTCTTCTGTGGAAACAAGCTGACAAAATGCTAACACACGACATGGTGGTTCACAACCACAGCAATGGGATCTGATGCCCTCTTCTGGTGTGTCTGAGGACAGTGGCAGTGTACTCACATACATACAATAAATAAAATCTGCTGGGTGGTGGTGGCGCACGCCTTTAATCCCAGCACTTGGGAGGCAGAGGCAGGCGGATTTCTGAGTTGGAGGCCAGCCTGGTCTACAAAGTGAGCTCCAGGACAGCCAGGGCTATATAGAGAAACCCTGTCTCGAAAAAAACAAAAATAAATAAATAAATAAATAAAATCTTAAAAAAAAAACCCAAACCTTAAAAAAATCAAATTTTAAAGAATTAAATCCTAAACTATTACCATGTTTAACCATGTTTAAAATATCTGCTGGTCTTAGCCAGCACTCAGGGGACACAGGCTGGTGAATGAATTCGAGGCCTACACATAGTGAGGTTTCAGGTCAGTCAGTGCTCTGTAGGAAGACCTGTCACACACACAAATTATCCACTGGTCTCAAAACATTCAGATCATTGCTCTGCCCACAAAAGTCCTAAATTAAAATGCCTTCTCTTTACCTTCTACATATTCTTCACAGCCTGACCAACACCCTCTCTTAGGTCTCAAGGTTCTCCCATCATTCTGCACATAAGATACCAAGCACTTATCACAACGCAGCTGTCACACTGCTAATAACAGAAAGAAATCAATAAGCTAATTTTGGGGGTTTGCTGGTTTGGTTGGTTGGTTGGTTTTGGTTTTTTGAGACAGGGTTTCTCTGTGTAGCCCTGGCTGTCCTGGAACTCATTCTGTAGACCAGGCTGGCCTCAAACTCAGAAATCCACCTGCCTCTGCCTTCCAACTGCTGGGATTAAAAGACGTGGCCACCACTGCCCAGCAATAAGCTAATATGTTAAGCTCAGGCAATGAACTAGAAGCAAAACACATAAAGCTAAAATATAACAGGTCCAGAAAATACTGCTGCTGGGAAGGGAGTTGTGACCACAATCAATCCTATGTCTCCTCTACTTAAGGAAAAGAAATTGTGTGTGTACACACACACACATACATATAATGAATGCATGTATATATTTGTAAATACACATACATGCATTTCCTTATTAATACATATGAAAGGAAACCAAAAAGCCAAGCAATGTATTAGAATCTCTTCAAAGGGGTTAAACAAACAGGCTAAAGACCAGATTCAGCTGGCAGCCAGCTTGCCTTGCATGCAGAGAGCCCAGGCTCAACCTGAAGAACCACATAAGCCAGAGCATGGTGTCACACACTTGTAATGTCAACATCCCCAAGCCCATGGGTTGCTGTCCTCTGGTGCCTCCTTGTTTATGTGTGCCTTGCCAGTACAAATCAGAGCCATGCAAAGTACAAAGAGCACAGAAGTTCTCCATTTCAAACACACAAAACACTGTGTGAGCAAGGCAAATCAGCCCGCTCAGGTGCTCAGACGTGACCTTCTGATCCTCCAGCTCCTGTCCTCTCTGGCATCAGGACATCCTGGACAGGGTCACCTGCAGCTGTTACTTCATCCTGAGACTTAGTCCTTGGGTCCTTTCCAGGTACAGCCTGCCGTTCTTCACATTCAGACCGTCAGAACACAGACGTTCAGTCTGTGTGAGCAAAGACTAGCTCTGGGAGCATGTCAGGTCACGTGCACTTAAGCATCTCGGCCTTCGGGATAAAGCTGGCGGGGCCTGACCTCAAAGACTTCCCTGACACTAACATCAACATGCACACCACACACTCTCTCAGTCACACTCTAACCCTGGAATCCTGAGGGGTTCTTTTAATGGGCAGGTTCTAGAGAAATGATAAAGGAGAAAGTGAAACACAACAAGACTTTATAACCTGTTCATAGGATTCAAATGAACTTCATCCACTCTTCATCCAGCTAACACGCCAATCCGACCTCTCTGGTTTCCTAAAATCAAGTACCAGTTCACTAACATGGCAACTTCCAAATAGCTGGATCACAGCTAGATTAAGAAAATGAAACTAGGGACTGGTGAGATGGCTCAGCAGGTAAGAGCACTGACTGCTCTTCCGAAGGTCCTGAATTCGGATCCCAGCAACCGCATGGTGGCTCACAACCACACCTAATGAGAGCTGAGGCTCATGGCCGTCTGTACAGCTATAAATAAAATAAATCTTAAAAAAAAAAAAAGAAAGAAAGAAAAGAAAAGAAAATGAAGCTAGGGGCTGGAGAGATGGCTCAGTGATTAAGAGCACTGACTGCTCTTCCGAAGGTCCCGAGTTCAATTCCCATCAACTACATGGTAGCTCACAACCACCTGTAATGGGATCTGACGCCCTCTTCTGTATTGCAGGCATATATGCAAAAAGAGCACTCAGATAAATAAATGAATACTTAAAAAAAAAAAAGGCGAGGCTAAATGTTTCCATTTTACTATTTTGAATTAGGCAATTCAGGAAACCTAAGAGAGCTATTCAATGACATGGCCATTTGTTTCTCTTAAATATAAGCCCATAATATTGAAAGAAAATTCTAGACTTTTTAATCAAGTCAAAGAAGCTGTGTATTCTAGGTTTATAATACATACCACCCAAATTTAAACATAGGGCACCTTGTTTAACAGTCTGAATAACAACAGAGAAGAAACTCACAAAGCCGGCCAGCGGCCACGAAGCAAGTGGCAGCTGTCAACTAGGAAGGGGGTTATATTCTGTTGCTTACTGCAACATCATTTTACTAGTCACAATCAATAAGAGTATTATTTGTTTTCTGGGAACTTGGGGTGTGGCAGATTAGAACAGGGTATTACAGTGCAGGCAGGGTGGGGATTCTCTTGCTGTAGCCTCCGGTGTGGCAGGTATTACAGGCGTGTACCGCTGTACCTATTTCTATAGTAAAGTTCACATAAGCAGTGAGAAGGGGACTGGGGGGAGGAGGACGACGACAACTAGAAGTCACAAGGAAAACCAGTGTTACCTAAGGACTGCACCACCTACTGAACTCTACTTTCAAAACATCAAGTTTTGGAACAGTTAGCTTATAGCCTAGGCTCTAAGTCTCCTCTTTGTTAACTACCTTCAATTTATTATTGTTCTTTCCAACATAAAAAGTCCTCCGTATCCAAAGGAGCCCAACAAACTGTGTTTTTGCAGCCTTGAAGAACAATGCCGTAACTCTGGGTGAAAGAATACATTCATAAAGTTGGTAAAGCACATTGCGGTGTTAAGACATGCTTAAAGCTGATTTACTTACTGATCATAAACAAGGTATCCCACCAACACATTTAACCAATAGCTTTCAGAAACATTTGGCCCCGTGGAGAAGTTGACTCCGCATACTTTAAGTTAAAATAAAACTCCAGAAGAGATCCAGGCTCATGTCTCTGTCTCACCAGACTTTGATCCCTATTTCTCTTCCTTGCCAGCAACTTAATTTTAACAACGGCTCTGACAAATACCACTTAGACTCTGGTTAACTCCATATCTGCACGTTACCCATGAAACACAAAATCCAAGATTACTTTCTTTAAACGTGAAGTATTCTCGTCACTACCCCGACCACTGAGTGCTTGAGAACACGTAACTCACTCATCCGCCCCCGACCACTGAATGCTTGAGAACATGTGAATAACTCACTCATCTGAGCCGATGAGCGACCGAGAACCTACCTGTCAGTGCTGGTGCTGCTGCTGCTGCTGATGGAGTCACTACTGGAGGATCGACTCCTAGAGCCGCTGCCGCTGGGGGACCTGGTGGGTCTGGACGCTTGGCTAGACAGCCTCTGCGGGGACTGGTTTCTAGACTGGGATGAATGTGGCGAGCGACTCCTGCTGTGCTGGTAAGTGCGCTCTGGCCTTCTGCCTCGTACCTCCCGGGTAATGTCGTCCCTGTAGATATCCCTGTGTACCACACTGGGCAGTGTAAACTGCTCCCGAGCCCTAGGTTCATATCGGGGGTCATGAGCATCAAAGCGGTTTGGACTTCGACTCCGAGAAGTGTAATAGAGCCCATGTTGTAAAGTCCGCTCTCGAGGGTCTCTATAGTAATCCTGATCGTAATGTCTTGTCCGATCAAATGCTCCTGTCCCCCGTTCATGGTGTCCATAGGCACTATGTTCATAAGCACGCTCCCTGTTATCTGAAGCCCTGCGTTTAGGAGGGGAAAATATTTAATCAGAAAGGAGCACGCAAAACTGGATGCAAGTCATGCAAACATTCATGTCAGAGCTGCCTTGATGCCTCAGCCTTCTGGGCAGCACCAACCTTTAAGTGTAAGCACACACTCACATGCTAGGCATCTACTTGACTCCCAAACCTCACTAATGAGCACTGTTACCTTCTTTATATAATGGGCCTTCCTTGGTGGTAATCCCTTTATTGGGGGTTTTCCAACATGTATCAAAAGGTGTATGGGGTGTGTGTGTGTGTGTATGTGTGTGTGTGTGTGTGTTGTAACATCAACCTTTTTTCTGCTTTTGTTGTTTTTTTAAAGTCTCCTATAGCTTAAGCTAACCTCAAATTCCCTATATGCACAAGGATGACCTTAAACTCCTGACCTTAAGCATCAGGATCACAGGCAAGTGCCACAATGCCCATGCCAAATTTGCACCCTGATTTTAATGTGCGAGTTCTTGTTCTATTTGTTTAGCTGAGGTTTATCTTTAGACAGGGTCTCACTATGCAACCCTGACTGACACAGATCTATGTAAACAAGGCTGGCCTCAAACTCAAGAGATCTACCTGCTTCTGCCTCCAAGTATTGGGATTAAAAGAATACACCCACCAGGCCCAACTTAATGTGAAAGTTTTTTTTGTAATTTCATCTGAGTAAAACATACTATACTTTTAATTCTTTGCAGTTTACTTTGGGACACATCTGCACACTGCATTGAGAGGACGATGGAGCCTGTGACAGCCCGCGTATGCAGGGGAAGAATTACCAAACAATCAATCAGATGCAACGTTTGCTTACTCCTGCACTTTGCTTCCCTTGGAGACAGGACAGGACAGAGCTGTAACTTCCAGCCCCATCTGCTTCAGTCCCCTAGGAACTGGAACTATAGGGCAGGGGCCTCACTGTCAGGCCTCTGCTTCAGCCTCCTAGGAACTGGAGCTACAGGGCAGGAGCCACACTGTCAGGCATCTGCTTCAGTCCCCTAGGAACTGGAACTATAGGGCAGGGGCCTCACTGTCAGGCCTCTGCTTCAGTCTCCTAGGAACTGGAACTACAGGGCAGGAGCCGCACTGTCAGGCCTCTGCTTCAGCCTCCTAGGAACTGGAACTACAGGGCAGGAGCCACACTGTCAGGCCTCTGCTTCAGTCCCCTAGGAACTGGAGCTATAGGGCAGGGGCCACACTGTCA
>NW_022196900.1:98100429-98105632 GCF_008632895.1 Mastomys coucha
TCACTGTCAGGCCTCTGCTTCAGCCTCCTAGGAACTGGAGCTACAGGGCAGGAGCCACACTGTCAGGCCTCTGCTTCAGCCTCCTAGGAGCTGGAGCTACAGGGCAGGGGCCTCACTGTCAGGCCTCTTCTCCATTTCTTATGCTTGAGTACTCTAAATAAATCAGTAAGCTACATAAATTGTCCAAATAATTATATGTAAAACTGAAAAGGAATCTTAAGAACAATTAGGATATCAACATCCTGGGATGCTGCTTGACACAGTCTGCACACCGCTAGCTAGGAATGAAAGGTGCTCTTATCTCCTCGGGCTCCCAACTATCGTTACATAATTTATAAATACCTATTCCAAGGCTCATCTTCTTAACATGTGTGCTCAGTGACTGGAGGAAATAGGTCTTCCCGTCTCTGCCTGCACTCAAGGCACCTGCCTGAGATGAAACCAGCAATGCTGGCAATTGTCAGCTACTCCGAGCAGCCATTAGCAATGAACTAACTTAACATCATTGGTTTTGTTTTGCAGCAGTGGGATCTGGCCCAGAACCCTGCACAAGTGGAGGCAAGTGTCCTACCACTGAGTGACAGACATCCTCAGTCCCCTTAACATTCTCAGTTACAATGTGAATGATCAGGGCTGGAGAGATGGCTCAGCGGTAAGCACTGACTGTTCTTCCAGAGGTCCTGAGTTCAATTCCCAGCAACCACATGGTGACTCACAACCATCTGTAATGCAGATCCAATACCCTCTTCTGGTGTATCTGAAGACAGCGACAGTGTACTCATCAGTAAATCTTTAAAAAAAAAAATGCGAATGGTCACCAAATATGCATGTGTATGCATGTGTGCATGTGTATGACAGCACATATGAAGGTATGTGATAATTTAAGGTGTCGGCATAGCAGCCCACACTCTTTTAGGGAGGCACATAAGTGAGTCAGTGTGAGGCCAGTGAGACCCTGCCTCAAAAAAAAGAAAGGAGAAAAGGAAAAGAAAAAAGAGGGAAGGAAGGACTCCACTCTTTTAAGAAATTCTAAGTTGTCTAATCTGCAGGGCACGGAGCACTGGAGCGTCCCTGCACTCTCTATCAATAATCTTCTATCAAAGAAATAAAGAATCAGGAAAGATAAGAATTAGAATGTCTCTAACATGGCTAGATTCAATCCATCCCTACACTTCCAGCATCTGTGTCAGGACTCATTTTGTCTTCCAGTTCGCTAAGTGCTAACCCTACTGCCCCAGTCTGTGCAAGCATGGACACTTGCACATATCCAAGACCACATGAGGACAAACTGAGTGCCTTCCTTGACCATTTAAAACCTCATCTTTTATTCATGCTTCGTAAGATCTAGGATGCACTGTACAGACCAGGCTGGCCTCCAACTCAGAGACATTCACCTGCCTCTGCCTCCAGGGCCAGCATTAAAGGTGTATGTCACCACACCCAACCTTATTTTTGAAGGTTTCTCACTTAACCTGGAGCCAACCTGAGCTAGGCTGACTAGCAAATAGGCTCCAGAGGTGCCCTGGCTCCAGCTCCCCAGTGAAGAGTGACAGCTGCCAATTACTGCGCCAGGCGTTTACTGGGCATTAGCACCTGAACTCAGGTCTTTGTGGTTGCGTGGAAAGCATCTTACAGATGAGCTGTCTCCTCAGGCTCCAGTCAGCTACTCTGGCTTCTGCTGCTGCTATCATGGGAAAACTTCTAAGCTTGCAAATGTGTGTGTGTGTGTGTGTGTGTGTGTGTGTGTGTGTGTGTGTGTGTAAAATATATTTCCTTCTTAAGTGTATTATAGGACATTATTTTCCTTTTTCATTAACTGTAACTTCAAAATTTGACTATTTCAATGTCTAACAAGAAGGTTCCTTTGAGATGTACAAGAAAACGTTTGTTTCTGCATACTACCAAGTGTTAATTGGTAAAGCCATAATTAATGATATAACAGAAGCAATAAGCATCAGTTCTAGTCAGTTACTGCTACAGCTGGTATTTCACAAGTATGTGCGGTTCTTATCCATTAGGAAAACACAGAGGCAGGCATGAAAGGAGCAGAGCCGAAATCTAACTGCTAGTCTCGGATTCATCTATTAGTACTAAATGCATCTAGAGTTAGTGGGGAAGAGAAAGTATGACTTGGGTTAGAAGAGGGGCTAATATACACAGGTCAGGACATACCAACCTTTTCCAACTGTGGAAACACGACCTATAATCCCAATTAAATCTAGGGAGAGAATTGTGAACATAACTTCCCCAATTTGGGCCCCTCTTACAGGGGTAATCCACCTTCTTAGTGGGCAAGGGTGTCAAATGATATTTAGATGAACCACAAGAAAAAAAAAATCTTAGTGACCAGACAAATAATTCCACAGGAAGCAAGCAGTCCCAAACAAAGTGTAACTCTTACACCCCCAGACTTCTTTCTTGAGACAGTAGACAATTATAAATTGATCCACATTCATAAAAATCTGCATCCCTAAAGAGGAATCAGGCTGATGGAAACGAGGAAAATTTCTCTATAATTCCAACCAAGGAGGAACAAACGGACAAGGAACAAGTTGCTGGTAACTGCTCACTTTTGTAGACATCCAGCCCAGTCAGTTTGACTGCTGTATCCACAACTGATCGTACAGTCCAAAGCTAGAGTTCCCTCAGCAGGGTGGTGCCCTGCTCAAGAAGCGACAGCAGTCCTCTTCCCCTCCGCTACTGGGGCCTTGAGCTCATAGCATCCCATACATCCCAGCAGTTAGAAGCAGCTATATCCAGCATTTATAAATGTCCATCGCCTTGGTTTCCCCAATTCCATCAAGTGTAATTCCACGGAAAGTGAGTAGATCCAAAATGGGAAATCGAATGCTGCCTGTGCTCTTCCTCACCCACGCACACATTTCCACGCTGGAGTATTGTTTGTAGCATCCATGTGATTGAATCAATGATCTGCGAGATATTCTGTGACAATCCAATCTGTTTGTAGACTTTACATACTGAAAACTGAGAGGTGCTTATCAGCTTCTAAAAGCTTTGTAGGCTCTGATACTCCGGATATATTCCAAATAGCCCAAAGAGAAAACCAGCAGGCAAATAGCTCCATCTGGTAGTAAGGACATATCCAGGAAGGCCTTGGTAATATCCAAAGGAGGACACATCCTTCTAGAAGCCAGGTAACCCCAAACTCAAGTGCTACAGGAGCTCTTCCGCCATGTGATCTCCCCAGAAGATATCCAATCTGCTGCAGGACATATCCTCTACGATTCAGTGAGGTACCAGCCACTGGGATAGAAATAACTTCCGTTTCCAACCCAAAACAGGAAACATTGAGAATGCCCAAAACTTTAAATCCATCTGGGGCCCCTAAATACGAGTTTCTGTTTCTCACCACATCAAATACAAAATACCTGCCTACCAAAACCTTGGAACTTACCCATCGAGTCTCCGCTCATAGCGTCCTTCTCGTGCATGAAGTGATGGTGGGGGACCATAAGCAGGCCCTGCACCACTTCCTCTGAACCCAGAAACCTCTCTACTACGAGATGCTATGGAAACTGTATCATCCAGTCCCCGAGCAGCACTTGGAATAGTGCCTGGTTCATTATAATCCGTGCGAAGGTCTCTGTCTCCCATTTTGTTGACGGAGTTGTGAGCTTTCTGTGCACTTTTGATGTCCACAAAATCCACAAAGGCAGCCACTCCTCCTTCAGAGCCCCGCTTGGGGAGAATTTTGACACTTTCCACGCGGCCATATCTGGTGGGAAAGGAAGTAAAGTTATTTATATCAATCATTTTCTAAAAAGTAACGATTTTACAAAATGTTTTCTCTTAGGGTGATTTATATTATATATGTACAGGACGTGACCTACCAAGCTTTCTGTTGCAGGTGCCTGTTTCTATATGCTTACGGAGTGGAGAGGCAGGGGCCATGCCAAGCTTCTTCCTCTACCTCCTCCTACTGAGACAGGGGATCTCACTGGCTAGATGTGATCCCAGCAATGAGATTACAGGACAGTGTCTAGCTCTTGTAAGAATGCTGGGGACTGAACACACTCAGGTCTTCATGTTTGAACAGTAAGCATTTTACAAACTAAGTTTTCTCCCTGGTCCCCCAAATGGCTATTTAAATAACTCCCATTTAAAACACACACAATACCCTCACAGATTGTTAAAGCTCATTTGCACTTCCATGCTTTATATACTCTGAAACAAGTATTGTGCATCATTATTTTGTTACTCTCGTTTGTATTTACTGAAACTACCCTTACCTTTTCAAGAACATTTACCTAAAATGAACGCCTCTAAAGTTCTCGGTAACGCTTACATTGTAAGAAAGATTATTAAGCCTAAAATAAAATCAAAATGGTTTTAAAACACTGAAGTGAGATATGGTGGCTCATGACGGCAGTTCCAACACTCAGGGGACAGGCAGGAAGAGAGAGAGCTAAGAGAACAGACTGACTTCATGGCAAGTTCTAAAACTCACGGGTAGTCTGCACTTCATCATGGCCATGTTCTCCTTACTCAGTTTATGTACTCACGTAGGCATGCACACGCTACAGTGGGCAGGTGATGGGCAGAGTTGGTTCTCCTCTGTGCACTGTGTGGGTTCTGAGGATAAACTCAGGCTGTCAGGCTTACACTCTTACTTTTCGCCCACTCAGCCATGTCAGCAGCCCAATAACTGTACTTCATGTGCTTCCTTTTGGGGGCGAGGGAAGGCTTATAATACTCCTGCCTGTCCAGCATCTGAGTGCCGGACTCACCGGCACTCCCCGCCACCATGAATGTTGGTACAGCGCTGGGAACTGACCCAGCCTTTTGTGTGTTTTTCACAGGGATACTGGAGAGGCAGGCACAGCACTTCTAATGAAGCATGAATTTGCTGACAATCTACAATCAGTTTCACATTTCCCCCAACCTCACCCCGAAAAGGCTAACATTACCAGAAAGCACATCTCTTCCAGCCCTAGGATGATTTAAGTTACTGCTTCTCAAAAATGAAATACAGCACGGAAGTCTGTCTTGTCAGAAAACTCTTGTTGGTGAACAAACTATTTATTACAACTTATTGACGAGGGCCAGTGAGATGGCTGGGCAGGTAAAGCTGGCCAAGCCTGATGACATGCCTGAATTCAACCCAAGAACCACAATGAGAAAACTGACTCCAGAAGGCTATCCTGTGTCACGGAGAGCGCACACACACACGGGGGGGGGGGGG
>NW_022196900.1:98105669-98110441 GCF_008632895.1 Mastomys coucha
GGTACTGGGGGGGTAGAAGTAAGCTGAAGGAACAGTTCAGTTCTTTTGTAATTTAGGGGAAAGTTTAATAAAAATTAAATGAGGGCTGGAGAGATGGCTCAGTGGTTAAGAGTGCTGACAGCTCTTCCAGAGGTCCTGAGTTCAATTCCCAGCAACCACACGATGGCTCACAACCATTGGTAATGGGATTCAATGCCCTCTTCTGGTGTGTCTTAAGACAGCAACAGTGACAGCATACTCACACCCATGAAATAAAATCTTAAAAAAAAAAAAATTTAAATGATTCTTCCCATAAAACAAAATACCTTTTAAATATATGACAAGAGACTTGAGTATATAATACAAAAAAAAACCAAAAAACAAAAACTCACCATACAAAACTAAAAAAAAAAAAAAAAAAAAAAAAAAAAGACAGAAACTCACTAGTTCTGGCTGGCCTAGAACTTGCTACGTAAACCAAGCTTTTAGCTTTGAACTCCTGCCTGCCTCTGCTTCCCAAGTGCTGGAACTAAAGGCAAGTGTCACCAGGCATGGCTAAGCTGTCTTATTAAATAAACAAAATGCTTTGAGAAAATAGACTTCCTAGGGGTGCCACACACATACATTCTTGACCCTGTAATCCAAACACTTGGGAGGTAGAGACAGGAAGATTAAGAGTTCAAAATCACCTTTAGCTATATGCCGAGTTCACGGTCAGCCTAGGTGAGCCTGTCAGAGAAAGGGAGAGCGGCGGAAAGGGAAGGGAGGGAGCTAGATAGTTTACTGTAATCATCCAGCTGGCTCATGACTCTTGTAAAGACTCAGCCCTCCTTTGCCTCCTGAGTTGTATGACTAAAACCATGTGACACCTCGCCCAGCCAAAGGCACCCAATCCCCACCCCACCCCACCCCCATCCCCCGCTTTTCATTTTTTGGTCTTCTAAAAAAGGGTGTTTTCTCGGTGTAGCCCTGGCTGTCCTGAAACAGCAGCTACTGATGGTTGTGAGCCACCACGTGGGTGCTAGGAGTTGAACTCCTGTATCTTTAAGTGCTCTCTTAGCTGCTGAGCTGGCTCTCTGGCTCTCCAGCCCCAAGAGGACTCTTTTTTTCCTAACACACACCACTTTCCACCCCTTGCTGGCTGAACACAGAGGGCTAATCATCTAAGTTTTCAGGACAGAATGAAAAACTACTCAAAATACTGTCAGGTTTTGTCCAGCTTAGTCTTTCAACGTTCTGAACTGTCTTCAGTAAACACTAACAATCCTAAGAGAGCCCCTGAGGAATGTCACCTCAGTATGTTAATAACCTCAGGTTGTATATGTGAGAACTCAGGAACATAGTTAAGAAGAAAAGCCAGGGACTGTAAGAGGAGACTGGGGCTATGGCCCAGTGCCCGCATGGCTTTAAAAGTCATGTTCCAGGCTGGATTGCTGTTGCAGAGAACAGGGGCTCGGTTCCCACAAGCTGGGTCAATGACTCTAAACTACTTGTAATCCCAGTTTCAGAGAATTTGATGGCCTCTTCTGGCCTGCACATGCATTACATAACCACATATACTATGCATACATAATTTAAAATAAAAATTACATTTTTAGGGACAGGAGAGATGGTTCAGTGGATAAGAGCACAGGCTGCTCTTGCAGAGGACCTGGGTTTGATTCCCAGGACCCACAGGGCAGCTCCCAACCAGAATATCTGAGGTTTTTCTCTGGTGTCCATCCACAGGCACCAGATACATATGTGGCACAGATATACAGGCAAACAGGCAAGCAAAACACTACTACACTTAAAATAATTAAATGTAGGCTGGAGAGATGGCTCAGCGGTTAAGAGCACTGACTGCTCTTCCAGAGGTCCAGAGTTCAATTCCCATCACCCACATGGTGGCTCACAACCATCTGTAATGGGATCCAATGCCCTCTTCTGGTGTGTCTGTACACAGCAACAACGTACTCACATATATAAAATAAATAAATATTTTAAAAAATTAAGTGTGTCTGTGCATATATATATTATAGTTATATAGAATAGTATATATAGTTATAGAAAATAGTATAGTTGGGCTAGAGAGATGGCTCAGTGGTTAAGAGCACTGACTGATCTTCCAGAGGGCCTGAGTTCAATTCCTAGAAACCACATGGTGGCTCACAACCATCTGTAATGGGATCTGATGCCCTCTTCTGGTGTGTCTCAAGACAGTTACAGTGTACTGAATATAATAAATAAATACAAAAAAAGAAAATAGTATAGTTAAATAATATGGATGTATATATATTTAACTGTACACACACACACACACACACAAGTTCTGTCCAGACCTGAGTTCATTTCTTCGGGTTAGTGTCAGGTGCACATTATCTGTAACTCCAGCGTCAGAGGGATCTGACACTTATCCTCCACAGGTACCTGCACTCAGTCACGTGTGTATACCTACACATACACATAGTTAAATACAATTTTGACATTTTTTTTAAAATTTATTTATTATTATACATAATTACACTATTAGCTGACTTCAGACGCACCAGAAGAGGGCATCAGATCTCATTATGGGTGGTTGTGAGCCACCATGTGGTTGCTGGGATTTGAACTCAGGACCTTCGGAAGAATAGTCCGTGCTCTTACCCGCTGAGCCATCTCACCAGCCCTGAAATTTTTTTAAAAGGTAATGTTCTAGGGACTTGATACCTATTGGGAACAAACATTTCATGGAATTTACAACTGCACTTTCCTAATAGATGGAAAAAAGACCCTTCCTAGCCTAAAACCAATCCCTCAGACCCACAAAAAATTCACTCCACAATTTCTAGAGCAACACTAACTAGGCAAAGCCCAAGATCCATCCATGCAGCGCCACAGTAAGAATAGACAAGGCAGTAAGAAAAGTACCTCGAGCTGGGGAAAAAAAGGCGAGATGGCTCAGTGGGTAAGAGCACTGACTGCTCTTCTGAAGGTCCTGAGTTCAAATCCCAGCAACCACATGGTGGCTCACAACCATCTGTAATAAGAGCTAACGCCCTCTTCTGGTGTGTCTGAAGGCAGCTACAGGGTACTTATTTAAAATAATAAATAAATCTTAAAAAAAAAAAAAACAAAAACACCTCAGTGGTAGAAAGCTGGCTGCATGTGCATGCCCTGGGCTCAGTTCCTAGGACCCAAAATTAAGTACCATCAGTACATTAAAAGTTAATTTCTCTCAACACCTCCCTCATTAGCTGAATTACCAACAGAAATGAGTAATTTTTTTTAAAGTTTTATTTATTTATTTCATGTATGTGAGTACACTGTTGCTGTCTTCAAACACACCAGAAGAGGGCATTGGATCCCCATTATAGATGGTTGTGAGCCACCATGTGGTTGCTGGTAATTGAACTCAGGACCCTCTGGAAGAGCAGTCAGTGCTCTTAACTGCTGAGCCATTTCTCCAGCCCGCATGGGTAATTTTAATTCCACCTTTTGAAACTGGTCTCATAGGCAACAACATGCAACCTCAACGCGATCATTTGCATGACCCTTCCAATTCATATGCCAATCAATGCATGACCTTTCCACGTCATATGCCAATCAATCCTCTCTGAGTCATTCCTGAGACAAGACAACAGAGCTGACAGGGTGTGAGAAAAACACAGTCAAGTTACAACAGAACTGCACCTACCAGTGAAACCAATGCACTCACATTCTCCACCTAACACTGCTTGGCAGCAGCTAGAGGACCCCATCTGAGGACTGGGAGCAGTCACTGAGTAACTGAGGGCTTGCCTAGGCCCGGGGTTCAAATCCCAGCATATGTACACTAACAAACTTTCTTTCTTTTTTTTTTTTTCCCCAAGACAGGGTTTCTCTGTGTAGCCCTGGCTGTCCTGGAACTCAATCTGTACACCAGGCTGGTCTCAAACTCTGAAATCTGCCTGCCTCTGCCTCCCAAGTGCTGGGATTAAAGGTGTGCGCCGCCACCACCTGGCACTGACAAACTCTTTAAAGGCACAACCTCGCCCTCTAACTTACAGCACCCTGGAAGCTAAAGTAGGAGGATCAACATCGTGGGGTCTAGCGGTGCTGCAACAAGACCCTCTCAAAACCAAACAATGACACACCAAACACGATGCACATCTATGATCCCAACACTGTGGGGAAAACATTGGTTTCTTTAAAAACAGGTAAGGATATGCTTTTAACCCCAGGCGTGGGGTGTGGGCTGCTTCAGACCGTCCACAGCAGCTGACTATGACTTGCCTCGTGCTCTAGCAGGGGTGTGATTTTGCCAGTTGCATATAGTTTCTGTGACTGTGTGAATGCTGGGAATTCTGGGGACTTTTGCAGAGAGGGTATATAAATGCTAAGACCCCGGGAGAGTTGGTTGGTTCTTAGATGGTTGGGTAGTCATGTGCAAAGAAGAAATCTGCTATCCTGATGGCGAGGAACAAACTTCCCCCACTAGGAACTCGAAGGCCCTGATCAGCAGGAAGTCGTCTACAGATAGCACAAACCCTGTCCCTTTATCCTTTTTTCTCAAGATCTTTTCTAGCGTTAGGGGGGTCGAAAGGGTGGAAAGGGTGGAAAAAAGAACCCACAAAGTAGCCAAAGTCCAGCTACACAACCATCAAAAGGTATTTGCAGGAAGGCTGGCCATTCCATCCTTGGCTGCATAAAATTTCAGCTTGTCTAGGCTACATGATAACCTACTTCAGATTAAACAGGGGTGGGAGGGAGCATCTTGTCTGCCAAAAGAAAAGATTTCCTTTGGATTTTTTTGTTGTTGTTGTTTTATTGTTGTTGCTTTTTTTTTTTTT
>NW_022196900.1:98110543-98127429 GCF_008632895.1 Mastomys coucha
TCAGAAATCCGCCTGCCTCTGCCTCCCAAGTGCTGGGATTAAAGGCGTGCACCACCACTGTCCAGCTTTTTTTTGGGAGGGGGGAGTTACTTTACAAACAATAGAAGGTTCAGTGGCTCAGAGCACTTGTTACTCTTGGTTCCCAGCACTCACAAGGTGACCCACAACCATCTGTAACTCCAGTTCCAGGGAACCTGATGCCCTCTTCTGATTCTGACCCCCCATAGGCAGCAGACACACATGATACATACATGCAAGTAAAACACTCATAGACATGAAATAAAAAAATTTAAAAGCACACTAGAAATTAAAGAAAGAAGGAAGGCAGGAGAAGGGCAGAAGGGCAAGTGGCAAGCAAGCAAAAGGTTCTACATTATCTCACTATATGTCAACTGACACACTTTCTGAAAGTGGACACACTTGAAAGGTATTTTCTACTTGAAGTATACTTGACTACAGTAGTAATTTGTTATGATAATGGCCAACTGTTTCTTTCAAGGTGATGTTAAAAAATCTAATGTACAATTAATTTATATATATGAAATTGATTTATAAAATTTAACTACTATGGGCTGGAGAGATGGCTCAGTGGTTAAGAGCACTCACTGCTCTTCCAGAGGTCCTGAGTTCAATTCGCACCCAGCAACCACATGGTGGCTCACAACCATCTATAATGAGATCCAATGCCCTCTTCTGCTGTGTCTGAAGATAGCAACAATGTAATCATAGACATAAAATAAACAAATAATTCTTTTAAAAAATTTTAATTACTAAAGATGGTTAAAAACTCAAAAATCAGCCAGACTGGTGGTTCCCACCATTTTAATCTCTGCACTTAGGAGGCAGAGGCAGGGGAATCTCTAAACTTAAGGCCAGCCTGGTCTACAGAAGGAGTTCAGGGCAGCCAGGGCTACACAGAGAAACCCTGACTCAAGAAACAACAACAAAACTCCTCAAAAATCCCTAAATCCAGCAAAACTGTCCACCAAAAAGCGCTAGTCCTTTTTCTTGGGTTGGGGTGGTAAGATAGACCCGGCTATAGTGCTGCGTCCTGAAGTCGCTGTGGAGACCAAGCTGGCCTTCAACTGCAGCAATCTTCCTTCCTCTCTGCCTCCAGGTGCTGGGATTACAAGTGTGAGGGTAAACGAGGCTCCTGACCTCACTACGGAAAAAGCTAATATCCTGAGCTAACCCTGCCCTTGCCCTTAGAGTGACAGGAATGGAAAGGAAGGAGCAGAATTTACAACTACTGTTGATGTATGCTCTCGCTCTCTCTCTGAGAAAGCAAAGAAAACCCACTGGGTTGCAGTATATACAACCTTGGGGAAAGTAGCAAAGATTAATTACAGTGCAAAATCCCTGCATCTACAAGAAAAGTGACAACCTGCTCCATCCCCCACAAGTAAAGGAAAGTAAAGGAAAAGGCAAAATAAATCAACTCACAGAAGAGAGATGGGCAAGGCCTAGGAACAGAGCTCAGCGATGGAGCATGTGCCTGGATATGAAGCTCTGGGTTTAATCACCAACATGGGAGGGAAAAATTGTTCACATGAGCTAGTGAGATAGCTCAGCAAGGAAAAGCAGGCGCTCAGTTCCCAGCACCCAAGCCTGCCACCCAAGGCTGGCAACTCAGGCCTGCAGCTCCTGCTCCCACACACCTGACCCCTCTTCTGACCTCTTCAGGTGCCATGATTCTTTCTTAAGGCATTAGAGCTTTTGATCTGGTGTTTGAAAACAAGCAAGAATTAGTCATTCTGGTGTAATTATAATGGTAATAGTGCTGTGGTATCTTTAAATATCTTACATTCTGGAAGTATTGGAATACTAATGGATAAAATGAGACATCTGAGACCTGGGTCAGAACAACAGTCATACAGAGCTGGAGAGAGGACTTCTCGGTTAGCAGCAAACACTGGCTGGACACAGCAGCCCACACCTTAACTCTTAGCATTTGGGAGGCAGTGGCAGGTGATTTCTGAGGGAGAATAGGCTGGTCTATGCAGGGCGTTCCAGGCCAGCCAGAGCTACATGTGTAGCCCTGCCTCAAAAACAAAATCAAAACAAGAGAGAATAGGTTGTTCTTGCACAGAGGACTGGGAGTTCAAGGCCCAGCACCCAACTCTATGGGATCTGACAACCCTCAGGACCTTGGCACACACACTGATGATGACAATGACAATGACCATGGTGATGGTGTTGATGATGATGATTAAGATGAAGCAACAAACCGCCGCTGTGAGACTTATGCCAGGGAATAGGTGTACCGATATTATAGAAAAAAAGCATGATGGCTTATACCTATAGTCCCAGCAGCAGGCAGGCAGGCTGAGACAGAAAAATTGCTCCAAATAAAGAATGAATTCATTGGAACAGAGAGGTTAAGAGCATCTGCTGCTGCTTTCCAGGACTAGGAATCGGTTTCCAACACCCACCTGGAACTCCAGTTCCAGGGATTCAATGACCCTTTGGGGCCTCTGTGGGCACCAGGCATGCATACAGTGCATATACATACATGCAAGCAAAACTCACGAAGAAAGTAGGACAAATGCATCTTCTAACAAAGTGGCATCTCTTTTGGGGTTCGTGCCTTTAATCCCAGGATTTGAGGCACAGGCAGTGGATCTCTCTGAGCCAAAGGCCAGCCTCATCTATAGAGTGAGGGCCTGTCTCTGAGGAAATGGGGGTGGTTTTTAAAGGAAAAAAAAAAAAAAAGAGTTCACGTTCAACTGCAGTGATTCTAAGCCATTAGTGGCTAAGAAAGACACCCCACTGACAGAAAAGACAAAGGGGGCGAAGGGAGACCAGACTTGGGTTGTGCCAGGGTCCCTCTGAAGTTCAGAGCTCTGTATGCTCTATGTTAAATTTCAGGAAACCGTTTTCCGACGTCCACATTAAAGGTTGCTGCTTGCCTGATTCGGTGTAAGGTTTCTTCACCATAACAAATCCTCAAACCTGTTCTCAGCACGATGTAAGAAGGTTAGTCAATGTGATACGATGGGTTAGGTGACTAGCAAGAGAAAAACCACACCTCAGACTGATGAGACCCCGAAGTTGAGAGAAGTGGCGGTGAGTCTGTTGTTCACACCCCGGAGGCAAGGGCGAACCAGCAAAGCCACTCTCAATGCCACCTTCTTTTCTTTGCCAGTCTCACCATGTTGGATTCCAAAAGCTTGCTAAGAGCCACCAGGGCCATGTCCTCACAAGTGGCAGGAGTGGGTGGCAGAGCGCCTAGGAGCTGAGTTACCATGGATAGGAACTACTGAACAGAGGGGTGTGTGCAAGGACCAGGACGGAGGCAGGTCTCTCGCTGGTTAGAAGTTACAAACACGGAAAGGGAGAGGTTAAAAACCTTATCACCCGTTGAGATGATCCCTCGCTGTGGGAGCTTGGGGAATTGAGTCTGAACCCTGGATCAACCCCCAAAAGTTGTCCTCTGACTTACCCCCTCCCCCTCTCATACACACCCCACACCACGCTTGGGCCTGTACTCAGACATACCATACACCCTCAAAATAATGATAGTAATACTAATAATTAATAATAGAGTAAAAATTCTGATTAACTGAACAGGTCAACTCAGTGTAAACTCATCTGGTTACAGGAGCAATGACTCAGTGAGAAAAGGTGCTTGCTACAGGACCTAATTCGATTCCCGTGGTAAGAGGAAAGAACCGCAAGCCATCCTGATTGCTGCACGTCTGTTGTGAGTTCATATGAGCACACACAAATGTAAATTAAGACACAGCAGCATGTTCATGATTATACATACATGTACAAATGCCATACATCTCAGCTCTGGAAAAAAAAATCACAGTTCTGAGCACTTAAAATCTTGATTTCTGGGGCTGGAGAGATGGTTCAGCAGTTAACAGCGCACAGTATTTGTTGGTATTCTGTCTGAACTGCACCCCCACAGTTCCTGGCAGTAGCCAGGTATGCTTGGCCCCTCCTCTCTCTCTTGTCCCTCTTACCCTCTGACTACTGCCTCTCTCTAGCCTCTTGCCCCCTTGCTCCCCATTCCCTTCCCCCCTCCCTCCACGTGGTCAAGGCTAGCCTCCACTTATCTACTCTCTCCTTTTCTCTGCCTCTACTACCCTCTTAACTCCCCTCCCCATGCCCTAAATAAACTCTATTCTATACTATACCGGTGTGGGTGTGTGTCTGGTCCCTCAGGGGGAAGGGATGCCTTGGCATGTGCCTGACAGGGCACCCCTTCTCTCCACACCCCACCAGAACATATTCTTCTAGCTCTTTCTCTTTTGATGATCACAACAGTATTCTAAAGACCCAAATTCAAATCCCAACTCCCCACGGTAGGAAGCTCACAACCAGGCATATAACTGCAGAGAACCCGATGCCTTTGGCCTCCACCGGCACCTTCACTCACAAGCACATACCCACAGTCACACACAGTAGATAATTGGAAATAAATCTTTACATTTTTGATTTCTACATAACTACACCAATAGCAAAGGAGGTTTCTTCCAGGACAGCGATATGGAAACCTGTAGTAAAGAGAAGCCTCTGCTGTGCCTGGGACATGGCTGAGAAACCTAGGGAGCGGCGGCTAGTCACCAGCCAAAGAAGGGAGCCTCTCCTCACAGTCCACCCAGAGCTCCAGTTCATACTCCTGCCTCAGCCATCACAGTGGCAGGGAACATAGGGAGAGTTGCACCCAGTGCTAAGGCTGCTGAATGGAGACTGACTGATGAAGAGTACCAGGACAATTCCAGGGAATCTCCCACAAGACACCAAGGGGGACACTACACCACGAACACCAACCTAGCTAGGCAAACTTTGTTTTCTTTGTTTTGAGACAGGGTCCCTCTACCTAGACCTCGAACTACCTAGAGTTTCTAGAATTCACTCTGAAGACCAGGCTGGCCTCAAACTCTAGAGAAGCACCTGTCTCTGCCTCCCTCCCTAGTGCTGGAATCACAGTCTAGTGTCACTGGTCTAGCCTAGCAAACCTAAGAGCACAATGGTGCTGGCTCTGTAAGACCACTTCTCATCCTATGCATCTGGCTAACCTCCCGTCCGTAACTCCAGTTCCAAGGGACTTGATGCCCCTTTCTGACCTCTTCAGGCAACAGGCACACACATGCACGCACGCTCACTCACACGTAATAAAAAATAAATAATCCTTAAAAAAAAAAAAGGCCGGGCGGTGGTGGCGCACGCCTTTAATCCCAGCACTTGGGAGGCAGAGGCAGGTGGATCTCTGAGTTCGAGGCCAGCCTGGTCTACAGAGTGAGTTCCAGGACAGCCAGGGCTACACAGAGAAACCCTGTCTCGAAAAGACCAAAAAAAAAAAAAAAAAAAAAGAGTAGGATAGGCCTGGATCAAGAGAGCACAGGGGGACATGTTTGCACATACCTATAATTCCAGCACTCAGGAGACTAGGGCTGGGACTGGTGGTGAGTTCAAAGCCAACAAGACTACAGTGAGCCAGGCAGGCCTTCTTTATTCAGGCATTATCTCAGAATGTTCTAGCTTCCTGAATATGAAAATACACAAGCTGGGAAACTCTAATCCTAACTCAGGAGGGAGGCTGGCGAAAGCATCTCCATTCAAACCCAGCCTGTTTCCTTCCACACAGTGAAGATTCTCAAAAACAAGCATGTTTTGCTATACTTAAACATGAGTTTTCTATATTTAAAATCATAAATAATCGAATCCAAATACGCCAAGTCAGGAAGGTAGCTCTGGTTTTTTTTTGTTTTTTTTTTTTTAAAGATTTATTTATTTATTTATTTATTATATCTAAGTACACTGTAGCTGTCTTCAGACACTCCAGAAGAGGGTATCAGATCACATTACGGATGGTTGAGCCACCATGTGGTTGCTGGGATTTGAACTCAGGACTTCTGGAAGAGCAGTCGGTGCTCTTAACTGCTGAGCCATCTCTCCAGCCCGGTAGCTCCGTTTTAATAGACTGCTTGTCTACTGTGCATTAAGCCCTAGTTTTAATGCCCACCACGGGAAACTCAGTCTGATAGGTCATGCTATGATCCCAGCCCTCAGAAGGTAGATGCTGAAATATCAAGAATTCTAGCAAATCCAAGGCTAGCCTAAGATTAGGGAGAACTTGTCTCAAAAATAAAAAGCAACCCAGCATGGTGGTTTGATCCTAGCATTTGTGAGGGAGAGGCAAGAGGAGAATCCCTCTACTTTAAGGCCAGCCTGGTCTAGGTATTAAGTACCAGGGTCAACCTAGGGTACATTAAAGAGACCCTGTCTCCAAAAAAAGGAAAAAAATAAAAGTTAACAAATTCAGATAAATTGAAATCATGTAACTTTTCTCCTCATAATGCAATAAAAGTTTAAGAAAAAAAGGAAATAAACAAAAAAAACCTCACTGTATTTAAGTTAGTCATTCTACAGTAAATTAGACACACCCCCCCTCCATTTTTTGGTTTTGGTTTTTAAGGCAGAGTCTCACTATACAGCAGCCCTGCCTGGCCTGGAGCTCAGAGATCTGCCTGCCTCTGCAGATATCTGGAACAGAAGTAAAGCAGCTCGGGGTCACACCCAGCCCTGACAACTTAGTGGACAGGGACACCACGTGGGAGAACAATCTGAAATATGAAACGCTTATTTCCACACACTGAAAACCAGCTATGTGTCACTCAAAAAAATATTCCAAGGTGGGGGGGTGGGGGGCGATGGGAAGGGGGGAAGAAATGGCTCAGCACTGATTGCTCTTCCAAAGGACTGGAGTTCCCAGCAACCACATGGTTGGCTCACAATTATCTGTAACTCCAGTCCCGGGGGATCGGCACCCTCTTCTGGCCTCCATGTCACCCAGTATGAATGTGGTGCGGACAAAACACCCCTGCACACACAAAAAAAGCACAATAAAGAAAAATCATTCTAGAGCCAAATCTAGTAGTTCTCCCTTTGCTACTATACAAGTTGGTTTTGTTTTTTTTTTTGCTGTTGTTTGTTTCGTTTTTTTGTTTTTCTCGAGACAGGGTTTCTCTGTGTAGCCCTGGCTGTCCTGGAATTCACTCGGTAAACCAGGCTGGCCTCGAACTCAGAAATCCACCTGCCTCTGTCTCCCAAGTGCTGGGATCAAAGGCATGCGCCACCACCACCTGGCTACTATACAAGTTTTGTAGTTCTTTCTAAACCCTGGAATGGCTGGCTACAGCTCAGACCACTGCTACTTTCCTGGGTGCTAGAGGTTAATAAACCCACGTAGCCCACAGCAGGAGCTTGCCATGTGTGGGACTTTGGGCTCCATCCTCAGCTGAAATAAAAAGGGGGAGTAGAAATAACAGGATTGAAATATATAATCTCCTACTAGATATTTGGTGTCTTTGTGAAATAGTTTAAACACTTTTAAAATGTAATGGAGAGTAAAGGGTCAGGCCTATAGTCCCAGAACCTCACTGGTGGGGAGAGAACCCAACCTGGGCTAGAGTCAGCCCGTGACTACTGTGAAAGCCTAGCGTTAAGACTCAAAAATTAAAATTAAAAAGAGTAAAAACTAAGAGAAAGTGAGAGGTGGAAGCAACCCAGAAAAGCAGAAAAGCTTGCTGCCTTTATGTCTGTCTGTCTGCCTGTCTGTCTTTCTTAGCCTTGACTATCCTGGAACTCGAATCTGTAGACTAGGTTGGCCTTGAACTCCAGTCCACCTGCCTCGGCCTCCCCAAGGACTGGGCTAACCTCTGCTCAGTTCATCACCACTATCTTTATAGCATTCTACATAAAAATTTCCAAAGCTGCATGCAGTGTTAACAGGGCTAAAAATATCTCACAAACCCAGCCTGAAAGCTCTTCCTAAACATACGGAACAGTAGAATTGCAAGCAACCCGGAGGCTGAAACAAAGGTGAATGGGAAGGTCCCTTCTCCAATACAGATGTCTGGAGCCGCTCCTTGAAAGGACCCCATAGTCTTCCCACAGTCTGCCACATACATTTTTTTTTCCAAGAAATAAAATACATTTTAAGCACTCTATATTAAGTTCAACGCTATTTCAAAATAACTGAGTTTTCCTGAGATTTTAAAATATGCAAAAAGAAGTCTATCATTAAAATACTCAGAATTACAGTCTCAAAACTAGAGGTAACTTCACAGAAACCATCTGGACTCAAGTAAAGAAAGGATCTGGCAGCGATGGCCTCTACCCATCCTCAGTGAGCACAAGGATGAAGCGGCTCTGGTATTATCTGATTTCTGTGACCAAAAAGATAGCAGTGTATATGTGATAGCTTTAACTAGAAAAACACTGGGCTAAAACAAACAAGTTTTTCCAAAGAAAACCTGTCTCGACAAAAAAGATATTTAGCCAGTTTCATTCTTTTGACAATTTTTAAAAAAGACTTCCCCTAGGCAATTACTACATAATATTTACCCTATCTGCAAAGTACCAGTAATGGTTGGTCAAGGAAAATACAATGTGTGATGTACTTAACCATGAAAGTAAGGCAGAAAGAAAAGTTAGTCCTTGAGGGATTCTATCCGATTGTTTACTCTAATACAAGGAGCCCTGGCACACACCTAGCTCTACCAGACAGCAACCAATTGTTGTGTGATGCCCCCTCCAACCCTTCAGCTCCGCTACCATACAAAAGAAAGAAAGGACTTTCTCCATTGTGGCCCTGTAATGGATCTTTGTTAACTAAATCCCTATTCAGAAACAGTCATTTAATTTTCTTAATTCAGCATATGGAAAGCTGTAAGGAAAATGAACACAGTAGACTTATTATACGCAAGAATGTACAGCCAATTTTTAAAAATACTCTGTGTTCTCAGGCTGGCCTTTCTTCGGCACTGGGGGAATGGGGGGAAGGCGGGAAGGGGCGGGGATCAGCACCCTTCCTCCATCTGCTGTGCACTGAAAGCACTGGTCAGAACCCGAGCGATTGGGCAGGGAGGGAAGCCTTTATCTCTGCCTCCACAGCTGTCTGATTTAGCCTCCACGTTTTTTTGTTGTCCTTTTAATCCAAATACCTACTGCAAAAGCCTAACCACTGTTAAAAGAACATTCGTCTTTGAAGTGTTTTATTTAATGTATTCCCAGTGTACACCTCTTAATCCTGTAGAACAGTTATTAGTTAATGTTGTAATCAGCTAGGGAAAAGGAGGGTAGGAAAAGGCACTCAGGTTCGGTTTAATACAGGCATCTCGTAGTTCTTCTCATTCTGAGGTCTACAGGGCAGAGGTTGAACGCCATTAAGTTTTCTTATCATCTTAGTGCCCTCTCATCCCTTTCGTTTAAATGATTTAAATTCTATTCTTCTTTCTAGTAGCGATCACATATTTAACAAAACACATTCCACTATATGGAGAAAGAGACATATACTTAGCTCCACAACTGGATCAGCAAGAACATTTTTGTAGGCAGAAAGATAAGCAACAAACCAGAAACAGAGTACCTGTTTGGGGGCGGGGTGGGGTGAGAAGTGGGAATTTCAGGGTCAAGGGTGAAGGGGAGATTACTTTGTTACCTTCTCAGGCTCTGCTCCTATTAAAGGTGTACTAATCAAATAAAATCCATTGGTGTCCAAGTGAGAACTATCGCTTTTACGATTCAGGAGTTTGGGGGACACACATCTGCAGAGGCTTCCAATAATCTTTTTACCAAGAGCATCTGCTTTTGCTCTACAACCGATAAAGCGCCGCTGTAAACGCAGGGTCAGCAGTGTGCCGGTGAGCCTCGGGCTAGCGCCGCGCTCCTCCGGCTTTCAGACAGCCCTCCTGCGCGCCTCCTCCCTCCCTCTCCTGCATTCTGAGCGGCTCCGCAGATTCCCACATAAAGTAGGTCCTGGCCGCCATCTTAGAGAGTCATTCACACCAGCCGGACCGCGGCACCACGCTTCCAAGCCTCCCGGGGCTGCCCCCAACCTCTTCCCCCGCTGCTTTCCCTCTCCCTCGCCTTGCACACAGGGTCAAACTCCAGGTCTAAGGCAAGCTGCGCCTCTGATATCTGCATAATGTGAAACGTCAAGTATGACCACCCAACACAGGAGCAGAGCGAATGAGGCAATGCACGTGTTTGCACGTCGGTGCGTAGCAATTTCCCATGCAGAGATCCACCAGGTGATTAAAAGGGGTACAGTGCAGAGGGTTCCCACTCCAAAACCTAAGAAGGCTGAGCGCTAGCTCCTCAACGCTGAGGATGTGCTACTGGAGGGCAGAGACCCAGGCTGAGGGGTGGAGCAGCACCGGCAGAGAAAGTTCCCATTTGCTGGCGCTCCAGCTGCTGCAGTCCCCTTTCATCCCCCGGCACCCCGGCCAACACTCCATCTCCGGACCTCCCCCTCTCCCGTGTCTCAGGCACAACGTAGTAAACACCCGGAGTCCCAGGCACCGCGCACCTCCCCCAGGCCTGCGGAGGACATCCCGGCAGGTTATGAATGGCCTCACTATGCCCAGCTCCTTTTCACACGCGGGCACGCGCACACGCGCGCCCCAGAGGCGAAGATTTAATACCCGAGGAAGAGCAACGGCCAACAGAATCAATAGCCCTCCATCAGAGAGAAAGAAAGGCGCTCACGCTTCCCAGGCCTCACCAAAGAGGTTCCAGCCCGGGCGACACAGCCCATTTTCCCAGGTTGACTCTAATGAGGGCGTTCGTTCTCCTAATTATATTCCCTGCACCCACTGGATAGTGGGAATTCAGAGTACGCCCAACTTGGAACCCTCCAGGGTACTGGAGATATCAGGAGAAATGAATTTCCACAAGCGATCGCAATATGCTATGTTCTTTCTCAATGTGCGAAAGTATGAATAAATGCTCATTGTAAGTGGGGCTGCATGCTGAGGCCTCTACCAGTCACCGGACACGCGTTTCTGGGACCAAATAAACGCTAAATGCTACCAACGCGTATGAAAAGCAACATTTATTTTTATCTCCCACAAGCAAAAAAGTATTTAGAGAAACCGAAAAGTCACACCTAATCGCGAAAGATTTGCACTTTTTGGCTACTTCACTAACGAATTAAGAGGTGAAGGATCTATTGTATTTAAAAAAAAAAAAACCGCTCGGTCACCGGCGCGGCGCGGGAATGCATCCGCAGCGCCTCGGTGTTCGCGCTCCCTTCCCCGCGAGCTCCGGGACACGGGCAGCCCATTTAGCCGCCGCCGAGCGCCAGGCAGCCCGCTCCACCCAGCCAGCCGCACAGACAGCAGAAGCATCTGCCGCTGCACGAATCTTCGGAGAGCGGCCACTGCTCCGGGTGCCCGCCACCTCCCGGTGCCGCACGATGCCAGGCGCGGCTGCTGCGTCCGCTCCGGGTCCGGGCCGGCCGCGCTGGACTGCGAGGCGGCGCGCAAAGAGGCGATCCCGCAGTCCCCAGCTCTCCCGCTCCCGCTCCCTCGGTGGCCGAACAGCAGCCGCCCGCCCAGAGCGCCGGAGCCAGCCAGCCAGCCGCGCGTCGCCGCTCTGCCGGTGGCCAGCAACGGGCCGGAGAGGCGCCCGAGGTGCCAGCGCGGCCCCCGGGCCTCGTGTCACTCACCGTTTGAAATGTTCAATGATCTTCTCTTCCCGCACGTTCTCCGGTAAGTTTCCGACCCAGAGGTGCCTTGTTTCCCGGACCATGCTGGGCGGTGTGCCGGCGACCGCGGTGGCCGGCTCCCCCTCGCCGGCTTCGTACGCGGCCGTCAGCGCAGGGAGGCGGGCGCCGGGGCGGCGGCGGCGGCGGCTGCGGCGGTGGCGTCGGCAGCGGCGGCGGCTCCTGCGGCTCCCCCCGGTGCAGAGACCATCCCTCTCCCCCAGGTTCTGACTCTCGGGCCTCGCAGCTCCGCTCTGCCGCCACCAGACACCCGAAGCCGACCCTCGCGCTCCGGCGGCGCATGCGCGCGGGCGGCGGCGGGCGGGGGAGCGGGAGGAGGGGCGAGCGAGACCCGGGCGGCCGCGACGACTACGGAGCCGGCGCTGTGGCTGCCGGACGCTTCCCACCGGCGCGCGCGGCCCGCCTCCCGCCGCCTGGCCACCGCCCCCCGGCCGCGGCCGCGCGCGCGTCCTCCCGCCCCGACGCCGAGTTCCTCCCAGCTGGCGCGCAGGCGCGCGGAGCTCCGAAGGGGGAGGAATGCGGAGCCGGGAAGCGGCGCCCGCGCAGTCGGCTTAGCGCGCAGGCGCGGCGGAGGGCGGGAGGCCGGGCGCCGGAGGCGTCGCGGGGAGGATGGGGCGGCTTCTCCCTGCGGTCTGGCGTTGCTCTGGGGAAACACAAGAGAGCCGGGTTTGTTTCCTTGCCAAGCGGCTTTTGGAGGCCGAAGTCCCTAGGCCTGTCCGCCCTACGGCCCGCCCCTGACCGTTTCCGGACGCCTAGATTCCCCGCCTGCTTGGGAAAGTGGCCGGGACCAGGCCATCCTTTTCACCGCCCAGACCAGGGACCAGCGCTGCAGAGAAACCCATCCCTCCCAAGAATCATTGGCTTGTAACATTAAGCAACTTTTTATATAGGAGCTTGCGAAACCTTCTGCAAGATGTCTTTGCTCATGGTTACGGTACACAAGAATTAAAGCAGAAAGGATACATTTCTTGCCGTTCCCCCCCTCCGAAGCTTTGGAATAGTTTGTTTTTTTAAACAGAGAGGATTAGACCTCCGGCTCTTCCAAACTTTGGAAACTTGCAGTTGACCTTTTATATAATGCCGGCTTACACAGAGAGAAAACCGCAAAAGGCAACTGTAGAGTAACAGGGGGGAAAATCTAGCTCATTAAAACTGTCAGCAACTCATACTTTAGTTTTTCATACACAAAAATAAAATGGTGCTTTAGGTACAGCCTACACTTTTTGTTTCGTAGTGCCCTTAGGTACTACAAAGTGCGCAGTATGCACAAATTAGGGTTCTAACTAAGGGCCTCGCCCACATGCAACAAGGTGTGTTAATATATCACTGAGCTACATTCCAGGTTCTTGGTAGTGTTCTATTTGTATTAGCTTGATTTGGAACGGTCTTCCAGAGCCACTGTTTATGTCTTTGAGAAAGGATTTCATATAGCTCAAGATAGTCTCAAACTTCTAATTCTGTGCCCACCTCCCAGATCTGAGACTAAACCTGGGCTACCATACTGCTGCTCCAACTGAACAGGCAGTATTTTGAATTGGAAAAGTCATAAACAATAGCAATAATATTTGGGGTCACACAATTGTTTCTTTTGTTTCATAAAAGGTGAATTACTGATTTTTTTTAATTATTTGTTCATTTTAGTCTGTCATGTAGCCTAAGTTTCTTGATATATAGATAGATAGATAGATAGAGATAAGATAGATCTTGATGTGTGTGTGTGTGTGTGTGTGTGTATAGTATATGTTGGTTTGCTTGAGTGTTTTGCCTGCATGTATGTGTATCATATGTGTGCCTGGTCCCATGAAGTTCAGAGGAAGGAAGCAGTGAAGCTGGAGTTAGGGGTGGTCATGAGCATCATGTGCTAGCAACCAAACCCAGATCCCCTGCAAGAGGCAGTGTGTCCTCAAGCATTCAGACATCCTTGCACCCCCTTCTTCTTTTTGAGACTAAGTCTTCACTATGTAGCCCAGGCAATCTTCTTGCCTCAGCTCCCTAAAACTAGATTTTTTTTTTAAAGATTTATTTATTATATGTAAGTACACTGTAGCTGTCTTCAGACACTCCAGAAGTGGGAGTCAGATCTCATTGTGGATGGTTGTAAGCCACCATGTGGTTGCTGGGATTTGAACTCAGGGCCTTTGGAAGAGCAGTCAGTGCTCTTAACCACTGAGCCATCTCTCCAGCCCTCCCCCCCCCACTAGATATTTTAAAAATACTTTATGCTGGGTGGTGGTGGCGCACGCCTTTAGTCCAAGCACTTGGGAGGCAGAGGCAGATGGATTTCTGAGTTCAAGGCCAGCCTGGTCTACAGAGTGAGTACCAGGACAGCCAGGGCTACACAGAGACAGAGAAACACTGTCTCAAAAAACCAAAAAAAAAAAAAAAAAAAAAAAACCTTTACTTTATTTTGCGTACTTTGGCATTTTGCCTGCATGTGTCTGTATGAGGTTGTCAGATTCCTTGGAACCAGAGGTACAGACAGTTGTGAACTGCCATGTAGATTCTGGGAATTGAACTCAGGACCTCTGGAAGAGCAGCCAGTGCTCTTAATTCCTGAGCCATCTCTCCAACCCCAAAACAAGAATTTTTTTTTTACAAAACAGCCTTCTCCCTGATTAGCAGGAGGGTTTGTTACAGTGGTACTGATGCCAGTCCTAGTGGAAAGGCCCTTAATCCCAGCACCTGGGGCTACGGCAGGACTATCTTTGTGAGCTCCAGGACAGTCATAGATACATAGAGACAACCTGTCTTTAAAAAAATAGAAAAAAAAAAAATCTGTCCCATGAGAAAACCCAAACGCCCCAAACCTTACAGGAGAGAAGGAGAGAAGCCCCCACAGGAATGCATACACACACACCCTGGGAAATAGATGGGGGAGCAACAGAACACAGAGATAAGTGGGCTCAGGAATCCCTGCCTTGCTTCTTTCTGATTTCTAGTTCTAGTACAAATGCTCTTGATAACAAGGCAAGGGACAAGCAAGTACTTTTGCAAAGCCCCAAATCGAGGGTTTCTTTTTCTCGGTGCTTTGTGTTTTTTGCTAGCAACGCATCAGGAAACACTAATAAAGCTGTTTTCCGTTTCCATCTGGTTACAAAATACGTAAGGGGGATTTCTTCATGAACCTGTATCTTTGTGAGTTTCTGTAGAAGGGAAGAAAAAACAGCTCCCGTAGAAGGAGCTGACAGAGAGACAATCTAATCTTCTGATGTTTTAAGAAGATCCTCAGGTCGGGGATAGAAAGATGACTCAGCACCAAAGAGTGATTTAACATTCTTTCAGAGGTCTGACATGGAGTCTTAGCACCAGTGTTGGCTCACAGTCAACCACCTGAAGTCTAACTTCACAGGTATCCCAGGCCTCTGGCCCCTAAGAGCGTCTCCACTCTCCTGCACAAATCCAAAAAGGAAAAGCACACACGCACATGTAATTAGAAATAAAAACAGAAAACAGGTATGGTGGTGCACACTTTTAATATCAGCACTCAGGAAGCAGAGGTAGGTGAATCTCTGTAAATTCAAAGCCAGACTGCTGTACACAGTAGGTTCCACTGACAGCTAGGGCAACATAGAAAGACCCTGTCACAAATATATATATATATATATATATATATATATAAAGTTACAAGATAAAAATAAAACTTGAAAAAATGTTTAGTAATGGCTAGATATGGTTGTACACACTTTTAATCACAGCACTTGGGAGGCAGGGACCAGCGGGTCTGTGAGTTGGAATTCAGTATACATATTGAGTTCTACAACAGCCAAGGTAATATAGTAAAACTCTGTCTCAAAATAATAATAATGACAACAACAGTAATTGACACTCATGGCAGAAGAATAACCAGAAAGCTTCTAAAGCCCTAGCTCCAGGAGAGAGTATTTATCTGGGATGCACCGCCCAGAGAATTTATCTGGGATGCACCGCCCGTCTGCATCACTGCAAATCACAAAAATGTAGGTTGCGATTTAACTGTGAAAATGGATCAAGTGCATCTCATTTGAATATTAAAGAGAACTCAGGAAGGTGACATTAAAACTGAGCCATTTGCAGAGGCGATTTAAAATAGATTTGCTTTTAATCAACTCCTGTTTTCACACTCTGAAGAGCTGCTGTATTTAGCATGCTAGACTTGCTCAAAGAGTTCAGTCATGCGGAATGGAGGCTGAGATGGGGAAAGCTTCTAAGCGTCAGAATCAGGCTTTGAGCATTAACCTCGTCACGAGAGTGAGTAATTAATATACCTATTTAGGCAGGAGAGCGTAGTCACCAAATATTTAACAACAAATTGATACAAAAAAAATAGTTACAAATAGTGGAAGATATATACTTAAAATATAAGCATTTCTTCTAAAAGCCACCGTATAAAAATATGTAAACAAGCTCTAAAATGACCCAAGCCCCAAGCACAAGAGAACTGGGCAATAGGAATTTCAGACAAGCCTGTCCTAATCAGAGTGGTTGTGTTTTTCCGAAAAATGAAACAAAATAAATACTTAAAAGTATTTGAATCCTTGATGTTTCTGAGAGTCTAATGGTAAGAGAGAACAATCTATTACCAAACTAGCACACAGGGTAAGGAAATTATCTTTATAGATTACCAGAAACCCCCAGTAGTTGGATGTTGTCTACCTAGACCTATAGACTCTAACAAGAACTAATATTTCATAGTCTAATATCCATGACTCTAATAAGAGTTAAATAGTGTATTCTCTGTTGTTTTTAGTTTTCCAGAGAAATATACTAACTTAATAATTTCTCAGAGAATGGGTTTCTACCTTTCTACATCCTAGGAGAGTTGCTGGGGAGATTTCTCTGGGTATAAGCGCTGCTGCTCTATCCAATATCCAGAATTATTAACTAAGTAATATTTGTAGAATTAAACTGAAAATCCACTGGAGGGACACTTATAAATGTAAATCATGGTTGTTGTTTTAGGTAACAGAATGTGAATTTTTCTTCTTTCTTTTAGAATAGCTTCCCATGACTCAGAATGGCCAAAAGTTTCCATATAGTCCAGGATGGCCTCTATTTTTCAAGTGTGGGCATTACAGGAGTTAGCCACTTTAATCAGCTAGAATATGAATTTAAAAAATTACTTGGCTAAGTGTAGTGACACATACCATACCCTTAGTCCCAGCACTTGGGAGGCAGAGGCAGGAGGATTTCTGAATTCGAGGCCAGCCTGGTCTACAGAGTAAGTTCCAGGACAGCCAGGGCTACACAGAGAAACCCTGTCTTGAAAAAAAAAAAAATGAAACCCAGTCTGGAAAAACCAAAATAGATAAAATATATAGATAGATAGACAGACAGACAGACAGACATTCCTCTGTATTTTCTAAGCTTCACGTTTTATTTATTT